>NW_028160466.1:0-53866 GCF_964263955.1 Coregonus lavaretus | reverse complement strand
TCTATGTCTCTATACGAGTGTGTGTTAATGGACTTGGTCCTTAGCTGTGAGATATTGAGGGCTGTGCTCTACTTGCCCGGGGCCTGGTAGCCGGGTCACTATATTAGGTTTTAAACTCTCTCTGTTGCACCACTCTAAATTATAAATTAGACACAAACACTCTCCTCTCCGGGATCTGTCCAAGTCGGTGCTAATGACAACTCTGGGGCTGATGTGTTCCACTGCAGGGCAGCGAAAGGCTCATCAGACTTTATCTGTACACTTAACAAGACTGAGAAAAACTGGAGGAGTTTTGTTATCTCTAGCTTAGAAACTGGCTTTCAGACTTTCATCTCTCTCATTCTCTTTCTTGTTTTCTTTCTTGTTTTCTTTCTTGTTTTCTTTCTTGTTTTCTTTCTTGTTTTCTTTCTTGTTTTCTTTCTTGTTTTCTTTCGTTCTTTCGTTCTTTCTTTCGTTCTTTCTTTCGTTCTTTCTTTCTTTCTTTCTTTCTTTCTTTCTTTCGTTCTTTCTTTCTTTCTTTCTTTCTTTCTTTCTTTCTTTCTTTCTTTCTTTCTTTCTTTCTTTCTTTCTTTCTTTCTTTCTTTCTTTCTTTCTTTCTTTCTTTCTTTCTTTCTTTCTTTCTTTCGTTCTTTCTTTCGTTCTTTCTTTCTTTCTTTCTTTCTTTCTTTCTTTCTTTCTTTCTTTCGTTCTTTCTTTCTTTCTTTCTTTCTTTCTTTCTTTCTTTCTTTCTTTCTTTCTTTCTTTCTTTCTTTCTTTCTTTCTTTCTCTTTCTTTCTTTCTTTCTTTCTTTCTTTCTTTCTTTCTTTCTTTCTTTCTTTCTTTCTTTCTTTCTTTCTTTTCTTTCTTTCTTTCTTTCTTTCTTTCTTTCTTTCTTTCTTTCTTTCTTTCTTTCTTTCTTTCTTTCTTTCTTTCTTTCTTTCTTTCTTTCTTTCTTTCTTTCTTTCTTTCTTTCTTTCTTTCTTTCTTTCTTTCTTTCTTTCTTTCTTTCTTTCTTTCTTTCTTTCTTTCTTTCTTTCTTTCTTTCTTTCTTTCTTTCTTTCTTTCTTTCTTTCTTTCTTTCTTTCTTTCTTTCTTTCTTTCTTTCTTTCTTTCTTTCTTTCTTTCTTTCTTTCTTTCTTTCTTTCTTTCTTTCTTTCTTTCTTTCTTTCTTTCTTTCTTTCACCCTTAGTCACACGTCCTAACTACTAACCCTCTATCACTTCAGTGTTGAACTGGTTATATGGAACTTCCATTGGTGACTTCTCTCCACTCGTACACAAGGGAGTTGGTCAGAGTTGAGCAGCTCAGTCTAGCTTAAAATACTCTTACATTGTGTTGACCATACCAGATGGTACAGTCTGTGGCTATCCTGTCCAGTGTTGCCTGGATTCACTCTGTGTGTAGTGTAAGCACTGCAGGTCAGGGCATGTAGCAGTAACACAGGTATGTTTAAATGCCGGAGCCCAGCCCTATATTTGGCCAGCCCAAGGGTTGACCTGATTACTAGTAGAATTCCTTTGTCTTTGGAATGACTTGTTCCTGAAGTCTGGTAAGAGCTGGACTCCGACTTCGGGCCTCTGCTATGGTGTGGTGCATGACACACACGCACACACACAATTTTGGTTATTTTGGGGTTTTTAAACAACTAATTGACCAACATCCTGAACTGTGTGACGTAGTAGGGAGTTGTAGTTTCCAACAGGCCAATATTCTACATATGTTTTGTGCAGAAAACGTGGTAATGAACTACAATGACCTACCTGTCCAGTCTGTGTGTTTCTTTTACTCCTGCAACGTTAGTGTGGGGCAGACACTGAGAGAGAGAGAGAGAAGAGACAGAAGATTGCTCGATCGAGAGGGATAGAGAGTAGCTGCTTCATGAGGGATCTACCTGAAAATACATGATCTAAGTGACTTGTAGTTGGTAATCAAATCAAATCAAATTCAGCAGTAATAAAAGTTGGCCTAACACCAATTAGTTGACTGGTCGATAGGCTGTTGGTCGACCAAGATTTTTGTAGTCGAGCAGTAGCAAATATACATTTTGTATGGCACACGAGACACCTGTCTGATTCGCGCCCATCTCAGTGAACTACTCCATTGCGGAGGCCGAGACAAATCCATTGCGCAGGCCGCGGGGATGGCACAGTCCAAGAAGAAGGGGAGTGTGGCTAAGATGCACAATGCATCTCTTTTCAGAATGCGCTCTCCCGCCAATTTGTTCACATTCATTGTTTCATAACTTCATTGTCTGAATTGTTTATTTGATTGTTAGTGTCTATCAATTCCCCATTACATACAGTGGGGGGAAAAAGTATTTAGTCAGCCACCAATTGTGCAAGTTCTCCCACTTAAAAAGATGAGAGAGGCCTGTAATTTTCATCATAGGTACACGTCAACTATGACAGACAAAATGAGAATTTTTTTCCCAGAAAATCACATTGTAGGATTTTTAATGAATGTATTTGCAAATTATGGTGGAAAATAAGTATTTGGTCAATAACAAAAGTTTCTCAATACTTTGTTATATACCCTTTGTTGGCAATGACACAGGTCAAACATTTTCTGTAAGTCTTCACAAGGTTTTCACACACTGTTGCTGGTATTTTGGCCCATTCCTCCATCCAGATCTCCTCTAGAGCAGTGATGTTTTGGGGCTGTCGCTGGGCAACACGGACTTTCAACTCCCTCCAAAGATTTTCTATGGGGTTGAGATCTGGAGACTGGCTAGGCCACTCCAGGACCTTGAAATGCTTCTTACGAAGCCACTCCTTCGTTGCCCGGGCGGTGTGTTTGGGATCATTGTCATGCTGAAAGACCCAGCCACGTTTCATCTTCAATGCCCTTGCTGATGGAAGGAGGTTTTCACTCAAAATCTCATGATACATGGCCCCATTCATTCTTTCCTTTACACGGATCAGTCGTCCTGGTCCCTTTGCAGAAAAACAGCCCCAAAGCATGATGTTTCCACCCCCATGCTTCACAGTAGGTATGGTGTTCTTTGGATGCAACTCAGCATTCTTTGTCCTCCAAACACGACAAGTTGAGTTTTTACCAAAAAGTTATATTTTGGTTTCATCTGACCATATGACATTCTCACAATCCTCTTCTGGATCATCCAAATGCACTCTAGCAAACTTCAGACGGGCCTGGACATGTACTGGCTTAAGCAGGGGGACACGTCTTGCACTGCAGGATTTGAGTCCCTGGCGGTGTAGTGTGTTACTGATGGTAGGCTTTGTTACTTTGGTCCCAGCTCTCTGCAGGTCATTCACTAGGTCCCCCCGTGTGGTTCTGGGATTTTTGCTCACCGTTCTTGTGATCATTTTGACCCCACGGGGTGAGATCTTGCGTGGAGCCCCAGATCGAGGGAGATTATCAGTGGTCTTGTATGTCTTCCATTTCCTAATAATTGCTCCCACAGTTGATTTCTTCAAACCAAGCTGCTTACCTATTGCAGATTCAGTCTTCCCAGCCTGGTGCAGGTCTACAATTTTGTTTCTGGTGTCCTTTGACAGCTCTTTGGTCTTGGCCATAGTGGAGTTTGGAGTGTGACTGTTTGAGGTTGTGGACAGGTGTCTTTTATACTGATAACAAGTTCAAACAGGTGCCATTAATACAGGTAACGAGTGGAGGACAGAGGAGCCTCTTAAAGAAGAAGTTACAGGTCTGTGAGAGCCAGAAATCTTGCTTGTTTGTAGGTGACCAAATACTTATTTTCCACCATAATTTGCAAATAAATTCATAAAAAATCCTACAGTGATTTTCTGTATTTCTTTTTCTCAATTTGTCTGTCATAGTTGACGTGTACCTATGATGAAAATTACAGGCCTCTCTCATCTTTTTAAGTGGGAGAACTTGCACAATTGGTGGCTGACAAAATACTTTTTTCCCCCACTGTAGTTTATTTTATCAAAACACATGTTTTAAAATGGCAAACAATCGATTGGTCGAAAGAACAGCTTACTTTCGGTCGATCATATTTTGTTTTTGTCTGGGACATCCCTAAATAAAATTATGCCTTATATACTTTGAAGAACTACTAAAATAGTGATTTTGTCAGACAGATCATGATGACTTGGAATGAAATAATAAAGTCATCAAATAAAACAAATGTAATATACCCCAAAACGTAAATATTTTATTTAAGTAAAATGATGTCAATAAATGATGGATAATAAATGATAAGCAGTAATGGTCACTACCATCATGTGACTTTTATTAATTGTTTTATTCTGTGTTGTTACAGCGTTCAACCCATATAATGCATACTGCATTTAATGTTTTAAAAAATTTAATCGAATTCGAAAACCGGGATTATAATTGTTTTTATAATGGGCCCCGTGTAGCTCAGTTGGTAGAGCATGGCGTTTGCAACGCCATGGTTGTGGGTTCGATTCCCACGGGGGGCCAGTATGAAAAAGTAATATATATGCACTCACTAACTGTAAGTCGCACTGGATAAGAGCGTCTGCTAAATGACTAAAATGTAAATGTAATAATCGAACCGAAACAACCTCAAAAAGCACTAATTGCTCTTAACTAACACACACACACAGGTTCTGTTTCCAGTCTTTCACACCTGTCTCTGAGAGTAGGGCTAGCAGACAGATCACAGGGGCCACGTCTCTTTCTCCCTGAAGAGTATGTGTGTATGTGCTGGTTTGCAGACTGCAGAGCGAATCAGTTTGGTTGGGTCTGGGATCTGGTCAGAACTGGTGCTGCTCAAATTGACTCATCAGCTACCACTTCACACCAAACTGGATTATGCTATGCAGATATATGCTTGAGGGTGTGGTTACTGTCTGTCTCTCTGTCTGTCTGTGTGTTTGTGTGTGGTGTGTGTGTGTGTGTGTGTGTGTGCGTTTCTTTCCGCGGTGTGTGTATCTTTGATATTGCATCCGTCCCAGTGGAAATAGCACAACCATCTGCGGAGGAGCCCCAGGGGGCCTGATAGCTCCTCTGCCCCAGAATAAGCTGCCCTCTCTGGGTACACAGGGTCCCTTCTGCTCCCCTTTCCCCCATAGAGCCTGGAGCTCTGGCAGGCTGCACTTCAAACACATCACTTCAATTTCACATCACACAAACAGACCAGCAACAAACAAAATATTTCCAGCCCTTCCAGTTATTTAATCATACCAGTCGAGTCAATTGAGGAGTCTGAGGCAGTGCTTGACTTGGACTGAAATAGGTTCCGATACTCATTTTGGGTGCAGGTACTGTTTATATTTAGGTGCAGGAGCTCCACAATACTTTTTCGCTAATATTCTATAAGAGGAACAGGAGCTCAAGCAGTAGAACATTTAAAGTGCAGGTACTCAGCTCCGCTGAGCTCTTGCCCAAGTCGAGCATTGGTCTGGGGACCTCTTCTCATTCACAATGCTAGCCAGGCTAAGAGGCAGCACAGCCGGCAGAACAGTTCAAAACAATGACTAGACAAACAATAGGCTAGTAGGCAGTGGAGTTAGAACGTGGGTGAGAAGTAGGAGCAGAGGAGAGGGATACTAGCAGCCCAGAGGAGGATAAATACACGACAGGAATCAATTATTTATATATACACCCAACAAGAACAATTACCAGACCATCTCGGACTGTCAATGATTCAGCGCTTAAAAAAAGATCGACATCAAAACATTTAAAAGTAATATATTTCATGTCTTTTTGGTAGCACTGTAGCAGATTGATGGAGCAGTGTTCTGAACTTAACTGCTAAATGGTCAATATATTGTTATGCAGGTTGAGTAGGTTTGCAACACATTTATTCTGTGCTGTGCTGTGATTTGCAAGGCCACAGGTTGACAGAAAGATGCAGTGCGCCTGGCCTCTCCAGTGTTTTAGGAGGCTGTGCTATAAATTACCAAGGATAGGCTAGTCTGTATCACGCTCAACACTGCATAGTGTATAAAACCCTGTCTGGCCCTGCAGTCCACAGACAACCCCTATACCCATTGTAGCCAATTAGCAAGTTGTAAAGTTATGCTATACACTACAGTAAGCAATATGGTAAAATCTCCACCTTGCCCTCTGATCTGCTATGTGGATTTCTCAGTGCCAGATTCAAGGTGAGTGTGGATAGTGTAGGTGGCTGGTGGGCAGGTTGTGTAAGAACCAGAGGTGTGGTACCAAAACAGTGTTACTAAACTCACAGAGCACCTGTGATGTCGTAGATGGTAGTGAATAGGCTGTTGGGTAATGCTGTTGTAGAATGGCTGGCGGGGTCATGACGGGTCCACTGTGAGGTCATTTCCTGTGAGCGACGGCTCGGGGGGATAGTTTTCAAAGTCTCATCTCTTTAACCCAAATCCCTTTGTTTGAATCCCACCAATATCATTGTGACGTTCTTCCTCCCAGGCTCTGGTGTGCTGGTTTAGAGAGTGTGTGCTGCAGTCTGATGTGGGTCAGAATGGATAGCCTATTAATCTCAGAGTGGTGTGCGAGTATTCATCATTTCTATGGGAACAAAATACATTTGAATGCAGAATGGTTGATGAATTATTTTATGTTAAGTCCTATCTGGGTTAGATCAGCCAGGCTATAGGCTATAACCCACATAATACAAACCGGTCAAGACTGCCTCTTCACTCATCCACTGACTGTCACCCTGTCTTTCTTTACAACTCTCCATCCATCTCTCTACTTTTACTCAATCATCAGCTCATTCAGACACACACACGCACACTTATCCGTGGCCTTTTTAGACCTATACAGTGCCTTCAGAAAGTATTCACACCCCTTGACTTTTTCCACATTTTGTTGTGTTACAAGGTGAGATAAAAATAGATTTAATTGTAATTTATTGTCAACGATCTACAGAAAATACTCTGCTCCCGCTGGCGTGGAATCGTCCTTCTACTGATAGGACAGATCCATACTAGCTGGGCCTAGGCCTATCAAATGGGTTTGACAAGCTGAACTAGCCCACATCCTAGTACCACTTCCTGGACATGAATTTCACACTGATGCCTCTTTTAGAACTCTTCATCTCCAGACAGTAAGTTTGTTTCTGGCTGCTGTTCTGATTTGTGTTTAGTTTTTATGAAACGATCCAGTACATCAATAGGCGAGGTCATACTGTGATTTCCTGCACTGAGATGTTTTTCAGATGTGTGTGTGACTGTGGGGAAACACGCTGAGATAAGCAGCTCAGGCCTACATGGAACACACAACACTACAACTAACAAACTATCTCTCTCCAGGCAGTGTGTGTGCCTCGTGTTGTTGTGTTGCGGTGTGAGATGCATTCTTTTTCAGCTGTGTATTTAGACAGAGTAGAGAGGGAGAGGGCACAGGCTCGTGTGTGTGTGTGTGTGTGTGTGTGTGCGCCCATCTGCACAACAAATGTGAAATTGTAATCTGACTGGCTTTAATACCGGTTCGGTGTAGAGGACAAATACTGACCTGAGTTCAGCCCTGGCCCGGGGACAGTCATTTGTGGCATATGGTGTGTGTGTGTCATGTGGTGTGTGTCTCTTCCCTTTCTCAGTTTCCACCCTGTACGTGTTTGGAATACTGACTATGAGACACCACAAAAATGTTAGTGACCATTCTTCAACCCCCCCCCCCCCCCCCCCCCCCATCTCCCAGATTAGATGAGGTGGGCAGGATGTGGTGTGTACTGTGTCTGTGTGTGATAGATTGGGCAGACGATATCGCTTGCTGTCCCTCATCCCTCAGGCCTGTTGTGGTCATGTAAGGGTCAGCTAATTCTCCGGCCACGCTGACTCGAGGATGTGGGTGTAGGTTCTGAACCAGGCAGAATAGCCTGGTTACTGACTGGTGGGGCCATCTGTGCCCTGGGCCTGACTGCATAAGGCCCTGCTACAGGATAGCGTTTGTCTGGGGTTGGAGACCTAGTTAACTGGCACTCAGAGAGAGAGAGGGAAATCTGAGGATGGGGAGGAGAGAGAGAGGGGTGGGGAATCTGAGGATGAGAGCGAGAGGGGGGTGGGGAATCTGAGGAGGGAGGGAGAGAGAGAGAGAGAGACAGACAGACAGACAGAGAGACAGAGAGAGAGAATCTGAGGATGGCGAGAGAGAGAATCTGAGGATGGAGAGAGAGGTGGGGAATCTGAGGATGGAGAGGAGAGAGAGAGAGAGGGGTGGGGAATCTGAGGATGGAGAGAGAGGAGAGGAATCTGAGGATGGAGAGGAGAGAGAGGGGTGGGGAATCTGAGGATGGAGAGGGGTGGGGAATCAGAGGATGGAGAGGGGTGGGGAATCTGAGGATGGAGAGGAGAGAGAGGGGTGGGGAATCTGAGGATGGAGAGGGGTGGGGAATCTGAGGATGGAGAGGGGTGGGGAATCTGAGGATGGAGAGGAGAGAGAGGGGTGGGGAATCTGAGGATGGAGAGGTGGGGAATCTGAAAAGAGAGAGGTGTGGAATCTGAGGATGGAGAGGTGTGGAATCTGAGGATGGAGAGGTGTGGAATCTGAGGGTGGAGAGGTGGGGAATCTGAGGGTGGAGAAGTGGAGAGGTGGAGGTAGAGAGAGAGAGGTAGAGAGAGAGACTGTGAGTGAGTATGGTGTAATTGGTGCAAAATGTGTGATGTGTGAACCAGTAGACTAAAGCTGCTGTTGCCTGCTTTATTAATCTCATCAGTTACTGTTGGACATGATAAGGGGCCCTGACTCTGCCCTGTAAATTATAGATGGGGACAAGCTGGCTATGACTGCTGCCTTGTGTGTGTGTGTTGGCTTTATGCTTGCTGGCTGCCAAGGTAACAGTGTAGTTATATATTCAGGGTACAGACAGTCCAGTTGTACTACAGGCATCAGGTTGGTTTATTATGTAATCATCCTCTGTCCCTGTAGTTAACAGTCAAAGCTGTTTCTGCATCAGAGGCTGCGCCTGTAAACCCAGAGGCTACAAACTGCCCTAGCCACTCAGTAGAGCCATTAAAGTCTGCAGAGAGAGGAGACTTGGAGGAGCACTCTGTTTCATGCATATTTTGTCCTCGATCCTCCTATCCAGTTCTTTTTCTCAAGGCCATACTGGGGAATGGGTTAGAGGGCGCACAGACTGACACGTGCACACACACACACACACACACACACACACAAAGACAGTCCTAGAAATGGAGCTTGTGTTTACATTACAAGAGATGAGATTTTGACGACAGTGTATAATTACCACTCAATAAAATGATCAATATCTATCTAACTATACGTTGCTATGAGATTGTTTACCATAAACCTTGCTGAGCTCATATTGTCTTATCATACATGCATGAGTCATTTACTGTAAGTGTAAATTCAATTGAATTCTCTCTAACGTGACATTCTCAATATCTGACATGTTTCTCTCTCTCTCTCTCTGTGTGTGTGTGTGTGTGTGTGTGTGTGTGTGTGTCTCTGTCGTGCTCTCTGTCTGTCTGTCTCTGTCTCTCTCTGTCTGTCTGTCTGTCTGTCTCTGTGTGTCCAGGCAGAGCGCGGTGGCGATGGGAACAACGTCCTCAGCCTCCCGGTGCCGATGCGGCGGGGGGGCTCAGAGTCCAACCTGGTGACTGACAGAGGCGAGGGAGGTGTGGGCCTGGACTTCACTAAGGGCAGACTGGCTATCGACAGCCTGCAGCAGAAGATCCTCAAGGTGAGTGAGTGTGTGTGTGTGTTGCGGGGGGGTGTATTGTGTGTGTGTGTGTGTGTGTGTGTTTGTTGCGTGTCCCTGTCTGTGTGTGTGTGTGTGTGTGTGTGTGTGTGTGTGTGTGTGTGTGTGTGTGTGTGCAAGAGAGAGCGAGAGCATGGGCCCATCTGTGTGTGATCTCCCCCAAGGTGACAGAGCAGATCAAGGTGGAACAGACAGCCAGGGACCAGAACGTGGCAGAGTACCTCAAACTGGTCAACAACGCTGACAAGCAGCAGGTGGCACGCATACGTCAGGTCAGTCCAATTACATCCCACTTATTTGTTGTTTTATGATGCTACATAACTGCATCTGCCAAGTGCTCTGAATGTTTATAAGCCACTTTTAAAAGAAAATGTATCAATTATAGTATTACCTTTCATTTAATCCTGTGGGTCTGCCAGGTGTTTGAGAAGAAGAACCAGAAGTCTGCCCACAGCATCGCCCACCTGCAGAGGAAGCTGGAACAGTACCACCGCCGCATGAAGGAGGAGGCCAACGGGGCCAAGCACCCATCCAGGGAGGCCCGGGGGGAGGGGGGCAAGGAGGGCCAGAAGGACGGCAGCCTGCGGGACATCAGCTCGGCCAGCGTGCGCCACCCGGCAATGGACAAAGTCAAGACCATCGGCCCCGGGGTCTCCCTCTCGCCCCCCTTCTTCTTCAACAAGTCGCGGGAGTTCGCCAACCTCATCCGCAACAAGTTCGGCAGCGCCGACAACATCGCCCACATGAAGAGCTCCATGGAGACGGGGGCGGGGCTCCAGGGGGAAGGCGGAGCCGGGGCACGGGCGCTGAGCGGCAGCGCCACCACGATTGCCAAGGCCAAGTACCCCAGCGACGACGAATGTTCCACGGGGACCTCTGTGTCGGCCGACTCCAACGGGAACCCGGCGGGCGGGTCGGGGTTGGGGTCAGGGGGCGGTATGGGAAGGTCGGACTCTCAGGGGAGGCTGGGGGAGGTGCTGGAGGAGGTCAGGGAGATTAGGGAGGCCCAGGTACAGCTGGCCGAGGACATGGAGTCACTAAAAAGCCAGTTCAAGAGAGACTACAGCTTCATCACACAGACGCTGCAGGAGGAGAGATACAGGTTGGTGCAGACAATGGCGTACACACACACCCACACACACAAATCAGTACAGAAAGCAAACACACACACACACAAGCACACACACACACACCCTCATTTCAGGGTATAAAGACCCCAATCTTTCAGACACTTCTCCCCATGAGTCTTCCTCCATACAGACGTACCACCAACATCCTCCGTACAGACGTACCACCAACATCCTCCATATAGACGTACCACCAACATCCTCCATACAGACGTACCACCAACATCCTCCGTACAGACGTACCACCAACAGCCTCCGTACAGACGTACCACCAACAGCCTCCATACAGACGTACCACCAACATCCTCCATACAGACGTACCACCAACATCCTCCATACAGACGTACCACCAACATCCTCCGTACAGACATACCACCAACAGCCTCCATACAGACGTACCACCAACATCCTCCGTACCACCAACATCCTCCGTACCACCAACATCCTCCATACAGACGTACCACCAACATCCTCCATACAGACGTACCACCAACATCCTCCGTACAGACGTACCACCAACAGCCTCCATACAGACGTACCACCAACATCCTCCATACAGACGTACCACCAACATCCTCCATACAGACGTACCACCAACATCCTCCATACAGACGTACCACCAACATCCTCCGTACAGACGTACCACCAACATCCTCCGTACAGACGTACCACCAACAGCCTCCGTACAGACGTACCACCAACATCCTCCGTACAGATGTACCAACAACATCCTCCGTACAGACATACCACCAACATCCTCCATACCGACCACTAACAGCTGAAGAGGACCAATATCTTTCTAGCTGTTTCACTTTATGCTTTTCTAGGCATACTTCACTATTTCCCACCTTAAACCATAATCTTGTTTCAGAGAATACCTAAATAAAATTGTTGACTGTTGATACTGTCAACTTAGGACTGATTTATCAACACGCTTATGTACATAATGCTTCACACACAACAAAAACACAGAGAACACACACACACATTGCCAAGTCTAGGTCCAAAAGACTTCACAACAGCTTCTACCCCCAAGCCATAAGACTCCTGAACAGCTAATCATGCCTACCCGGACTATTTGCACTGCCCCCCCACCCCATCTTTTTACGCTGCTGCTACTCTGTTAATTATTTATGCATAGTCACTTTAACTCTATCCACATGTACATATTACTTCAACTACCTCAACTAGCTGGTGCCCCCGCACATTGACTCTGCACCGGTACCCCCCTGTATATATAGCCTCCCTACTGTTATTTTATTTGACTTCTGCTCTTTTTTTCTCAACACTTTTTTGTTGTTGTTTTATTTTACTTTTTTATTACAAATAAATGCACTGTTGGTTAAGGGCTGTAAGTAAGCATTTCACTGTAATGTCTGCACCTGTTGTATTTGGCGCATGTGGCCAATAAAATTTGATTTGATTTGACATTGGTGAAGGAAGAGATGGACACACGTTTGCTTTGGAAATGAAGCTGTGTATTCAGTAATAAGACGTATCATTCTCTCTCCCCTTCACGCTCTCTCTCCCTACTAGGTTTGAGCGGTTAGAGGACCAGTTAAATGACCTGACAGAGTTGCACCAGCATGAGACCAGTAACCTGAAGCAGGAGCTGGCCAGCATCGAGGAGAAGGTGGCCTACCAGGCCTACGAGAGAGCTAGGGACATCCAGGTATGTACAAACACAGATCAACAAACATGCCCTCTACAAACATGCCCCCTACACATCTATCTAAGCTGTATATAGTCAGTAACTTTATCTAAGCCTGTGTGTCAAATGTTAACTGAATGCGTGTGTGTTTCTGTGTTTACAGGAGGCTCTGGAGTCGTGTCAGACGCGTGTCTCTAAGCTGGAGCTCCAGCAGCAGCAGCAGCAGACGGTACAAGTGGAGAACACAGACGCCAAGGTGCTGCTGGGAAAATGCATCAACATCATGCTGGCCATCGTCACGGTGATCCTGGTGTGCGTTTCCACGGCAGCCAAGTTCACCGCGCCCCTCCTGCGGAGCCGCGTGCACCTGGCACTCACCTGCGTGGGTTTGTCCCTACTGGCGGTCATCTGGAAGAACTGGGAGCACCTGCAGTGTGCCCTGGAACGCATGCTCCTCCCACACTGAGCTAGACTCCTCCCATGTTAAGCTAGGCTCCACCCAGTCTGTGTTAGTCCCCCTCATCTGAGACTGACCAATCAGATGGTGGCTACAGAGGAAGCAGCACCAGTCACATACAGGCTTATTGCGGACACTGATCTTTGTGTGGTTGCCAATCTCAATAGGACATTGAACTGCACTATGCAGGTGGTAAGATTATTTATAAACTTTATAGGGAAACGAGGGGTCCCCCAATTGGTTCCCTGTCTTTTGCTGAGTCGTACTTACGTCACCTTTATTACACTAACACACTGACAGTATTAAAAACTCATTCTCCTAGAAGACCTCTGGCTCTGATCCACACACAGTCTCACTCCCACCCCCCAAGCCACTAGATACACATTGATCCACACACACACTGAGAGGAATGTCACTTGTGTGTCTGTGTGTGGGTATGTCTGTGTACGTACGGGGGGGAGGGGGTGTTCTCCATGTTAGAGCGCGTTGTCTGTGTGTACCTGTATTGTACTGTACTGTCAAGTGATGAAATGTTTTTTAATTGAAAAAAAAGAAGATACAAAAGGGATAAAATGTTTTTTTTATGTTTAAGTGTAATACACACAGAATGGGTATCTGTGTCCTTGGTCTGTTTTAGTTTGTGTGTGCCTGTGAAGGGAGGTTCATTTCTACAAAGGAATGGTTATGAACTGCAGGACTGCCTCTTGTTTCTGTGTACTGGTATGCGGGTTGTGGATAAATGGTGACTTATGTACTTTATATAGTCTATTAACAGATGTAGTAGAACTGCCACGGGTCTAGTCTATAAGGGTTATGTGCGCTCTCTCCCATAGGAAATACATAGACTGACCCTTTAGCCGCTAACATGCTAACTGTGTGAGCAATATCCTCTGGCAGTCTTTGATGGATCTGGGGAGAGGTAACCTCTGACGTGATACACACAAACCTAATTTGTGATTCGTCCTTTAATATTGATGATAATGTCATTTTTGTAAAATACGAATTAAGCTCTGTTCCGAGTGGGCTGAACAAAGGAATTTACTTATACCAAATGGTTCAGACAGATTTGAACACTACGTTTTATGCGTTTTCTCTGAAATGTTTAATATTTTTTGCCTTTTTACAATGAGAACAGAACAAAATGAACATTCTAAATGCCTTTGATGCTATCGTCTGATTGGACAGAGATGGGGGGGTCAATGCAGCTCTGGCTCCACCCACTCTGTAAGCTACTTATCACTGTGAAGATTATGATGATGATAGGAGCCAGGCCTGATGCCTTTTCAATGCAGTTTCTGTGTTAAACCTGATATTTTCTGTGCTTTGGTCTCTGTCTCTTTAAAAAGCCAAATGTGGGTTGGTTCTATGTGGCTGGCCGGGACCTTGAGTAATATAGTATGTCATGTCCTGAACCATTGATATTTACACTGTCCATTGGTTACTCAGAGTTCTGGCTCTATCCCAATTCCTGAATCTATTACCTGTCTCTGTGTCTGGAGAGAGAGCCATATCCCAGATTCCTAGCCCAGGAACTATAATTCCAGTGTCTAGATTCCGATATGTTCCTCGGAGTAGCATTGCACGTTGTTGGGTTTAATCTGGTTGTGGTTTTCCATAACACACTTTTTAAAATGAGAACAAAATAAATCCTCTTTGTTTTCTAAAAACTTCGAGTCTTTTTTTTTAAATCATAGAGCTCTTCTGTATTTCTACCCTGAACTGATCCCTTGATTTGGAAAGTATTCAGACCCCTTGACCTTTCCCAAATTTTGTTATGTTACAACCTTATTCTAAAATTAATAAAATTATTTATTAATTTTCATCAAGCTACACACAATACCCTATAATGACAAAGAGAAAACAGGTTTTTAGAAATGTTTTCAGATGTATAAAAATAATAAAAATAATACCTCATTTACATAAATATTCAGACCCTTTCCTATGAGACTCGAAATTGAGCTCAGGTGAAACCTGTTTCCATTGATCATCCTTGATGTTTCTACAACTTGATTGGAGTCCACCTGTGGTAAATTCTATTGATTGGACATGATTTGTAAAATCACACTCCTGTCTATATAAGGTCTCACAGTTGACAGTGCATGTCAGAGCAAAAACCAAGCCATAAGGTCGAAGAAATTATACGTAGAGCGCCGAGACAGGATTGTTGCGAGACACAGATCTGGGGAAGGGTAATAAAAAACGTCTGCAGCATTGAAGGTCCCCCAAAACACAGTGGCCTCCATCATTCTTAAATGGAAGAAGTTTGGAACCACCAAGACACTTCCTAGAGCTGGCCGCTCGGCCAAACTGAGCAATCGGGGGAGAAGGGCCTTGGTCAGTCAGGGAGGTGACCAAGAACCTGATGGTCACTCTGACAGAGCTTAGCAGTTCCTCTGTGGAGATGGAAGAACCTTCCAGAATGACAACCATCTCTGCAGCACTCCACCAATCAGGCCTTTTATGGCAGAGTGGCCTGATAGAAGCCACTCCTCAGTAAAAGGCACATGACAGCCCGCTTGGAGTTTGCCAAAAGGCACCTAAAGACTATCAGACCATGAGAAACAAGATTCTCTGGTCTGATGAAACCAAGATTGAACTCTTTGGCCTGAATGCCAAGCGTCACATCTGGAGGAAACCTGGCACCATGCATGGTGGTGGCAGCATCATTCTGTAGGGATGTTTTTCAGCAGCAGGGACTGTGAGACTAGCCAGGATCGAGGGAAAGATGAACGGAGCAAAGTACAGAGATCCAGATTTCAGACTGGGGCGAAGGTTCACTTTCCAACAGGACAACGACCCTAAGCACACAGCCAAGACAATGCAGGAGTGGCTTCGGGACAAGTCTCTGAATGTCCTTGAGTGGCCCAGCCAGAGCCCGGACTTAAACCCGATCTAATATCTCTGGAGAGACCTGAGAATAGCTGTGCAGCGACGCTCCCCATCCAACCTGACAGAGCTTGAGAGGATCTGCAGAGAAGAATGGAAGAAACTCCCCAAATACAGGTGTGCCAAGCTTGTAGCGTCATACCTAAGAAGACTCGAGGCTGTAATCACTGCCAAAGGTGCTTCAACAAAGTACTGAGTAAAGGGTCTGACTACTTACGTAAATGTGATATTTTTATTTTGAATACATTTGCTAGATTTCTAAAAACCTGTTTTTGCTTTGTCATTATGGGGTGTTGTGTGTGTGTATATTGGGAACAATTTAATCAATTTTAAAATAAGGCTGTAACGTAACAAAATGTGGAAAAAGTCAAGGGGTCTGAATACTTTCCGAATGCACTGCATATTTTTTGATTTATCAGGGGGTGCTGCAGCACCCCTGCGGCTATGTGTATGTTATCACATAAACTAAAAACCCAGGTATTTAAAACAGTCTACACTCAGGAAGAAATACAAATTGGTCTGTAGTATCTTTGGCTTATGAACCAAATAGCACTGTACACCATTTTGCAACAAAACACTGGTCTGAAAGATATTGTGACCAAGCAGTGACCAGTGGCTTGCGTTTAGCTTAAATCTACAGTCACATTAATAATGTGAACATGTTGTATTGCTTAATTTGCACACACTGAGGGTGTTCAAACTCTTTTGGGCATCATTTAATGTTTTATCCAATTCCCCCTGTGATAACTTCATTATTTAGCTTGCACTCCAGTGCGTTTTGAAGTGCCCCGTTTCTGCCAACTCACATCAACCAGCTGGCACCAGCACCAAGGTCTGGGAACTGGGAGCTTCATTAAAGGCCCAGTGCAGTCAGAAATGAGATTTTCCTATGTTTTATATATTTCCACACTATGAAGTTGGCAGTGGCGGCTCCTGAAAAAATTCTCAGGGGGGGCAATTTTTCTGATGATTTAGGTGACCTACACACATTTTAAAAAAGATATGTCCAGCAAGAACATGAAGACGGGCAGCATATAAGTCAATACCAGAAGCATTTATTGACTGATCTCAAAAGTGTTGGCTTACCAGGGTTGGTGGAGCCCTCAGTTTCATCTTTGCCTCGCAAAGCTAACTCAAACACTCCGCAAAACTTCACACACTGGATTAGCCGGCTGAGGATGTGGCGGTTCTTGCTAATGTCGTAGTAAATATATTTGTTATAGTGAATATGGAATATGATATGTTGAGTAAAATGTTGTGCTAAGATCTATTTAGGTCAGGAGCTGGTTATAAGTTCTGTTCCTATCCAATAACAATGGACAAAAGGGTCCTATCTTGTCAGCCTTGTCAGCAGGTGGCCAAGGACAACACCCACGCCATAGGCCTCTCAGTTCTTCCAACTCACGAGTTCTTGCTCTGAGGACACACACACACACACACACAAACACACACACACACACATCATCACTGTTAAACACACACACACACACATACACACACACACATCATCACTGTTAAACACACACACACACACACACACACACACAAAAATCCCCTCTCTTAGGCTGAACATTTGAAGACAGAGAACCCGACTCAGAGCCAATGCAACAGTGACACTAGCCTGGAGGGGACCTCGCCCAACTCATCAGGACCAATCAGAAGATCAGAACTACTAGATTCAACCTACTTCATTTATTGCATAAAATGTCTGCACACAATGAAACATTGTCTTCAGATAACGAACGGGTCCGTGCACGCGATTCCAGATATCTTTACCTCTGAATAAACTGCCTTTATTATACCATATCCACCCTGTCCAAAGTCTCTACTTGGTCTCAGTTCTCCAGTAAACTTGTGATTATCAACACTAACCTCATCGTTGTGGCGGCGGACAGCTAGCCTGTATCCCTCATCCAGTTGAGTGGCAATGTTCACTCCCCAAAGCAGACAATCTCAAACAGCTATCCATGTGGGTCTTTGACAGCTCATGTTTCTTAATCTTTCCTGAAAGATGGTGCATGTCCGTTACACACCAGTCGCTGTCCAAGCGGTGCTGTCTGCCGTGCCGCCTTCAGGGTGAAAGAGTAAGCAGGGGGTAGCAGAAGACTGCATTAGCTACATCGCAGCCTGCTAGCCAGGTTTTTCGTTCGTACCAATTTTTGGAAAATCCTCGGGTGTAGGACTTTCCGCCTTTAGTAGAAACCTGTTGAATTATTAAATTTGGTCTGGGAGGTCCTAATTGTTTCGTTGCCAATTTATCTTGATTTGTTCGCCGACAAAAAGTAACTTATTTCAAAGAGACAATCGAGTTGCACTGAACGCTATAGCCATCTTACCAGTAGTACGTGAATTGATTGACGCTGCTACCCGCTCTTTTGTTAGTTACGTTCATGGTTATGTTACGTATGACGAAAGCGCGTAAGTGCAAGCCCTCAGAAACCCATAGAGATTGTATTGAAAGCTCTGATATTTGAAAAAAATAGATTTTACATGGGAGTCTATGAGAGACTTCTGGGCGATTTTCAACCTGACTGAAATCGCCCCAAAAGGGGGGGGGGGGGGGCCATTTGAAGCACGACTTTAGCCTGATTGGACATTTAGTGGCAGATCAGACGTCTAGATTAGAACACTGATAACTACTGTTGCCGTGATATAATTGATTAGAAAAAAAATCCCTTCCTTTTCCCGTTTGGCAGTGCGTCGCCCATATCGCCCTAATGAACACACCGCCCCTGGAAGTTGGTATAAAACCGTGCAATTGGGAAAAAGATGATAATGCACATTTAGTGTTAGCGCTGTTTAAAAAGACTGTCTGAAATGTCAGCATGTTTTGGTGGGATGGAGTTTTGGCCAATTGGGTAATAGAGCAATAAGAAAGAGTTCCAAACTTCACTGCCAATAACAGCGAATTTTAAGTTTTTCCCTCCCCAATCACACCACTCCCAGATAATCCTAGCAAAATTATTACTTGAGAAACTTCTCTTTACCAATAAGTTTTTTTTGTTTCTATTTGACCATTTTAATTGAAAACAATCACAGTAAGGTACTTAATTGTTACCCAGAAATGATTTGATGTAGAGATAAATACGGCTACATTGGACCTTTTAAACCATCTGCACTGTGCCACTGCTGCTGAAAGTGTGTATGTGCTACCACTTAGTGGTGAGTTTACAGTAATGCAGCATAATTAGGGTGCAATTCAACAACATAACCCCAGGGGGAAGTAAACACTTTGATAGTCGTATTCTAGCGGGGATTTCATGCTGCATACACATGCTGTACCAAATTTAACTCAGACCTGCATAATTATACTGAACAAAAATATAAACGCAACATGTAAAGTGTTGGTCCCATGTTTCATGAGCGGAAATAAAAGATCCCAGAAATTTTCCATATGCACAAAAAGCATATTTAAATTAACCTCCGACTCCTTTCAGTCGCTATGCAGTCGATACTTTCAAAAAGTGCATTCTTAAACCCTTACAGTATACCTATGTTTGTCCTCTGTTGCATGCCTTTCTTTGTTTGCTGAAATCCATACTTTTTTTATAAAACGTTAATCAAATGCAACCTCATTGAGATTCAATTGTTTTATGTGACAAAATAAGATAGTATAGTGTAGAGAATCATTGTACCATCTAAACCGCTGTGAATTATATTTTCCTTAACCAAATATATTGTTGTTTCAGCTGTTTGAAGCTGGTGTACAAAACCGAAAGTAAAAGATGCAAAAACAAAACTTAAGAATGGGAAGCATAGAAATAGCGCACATAGAACAGATCTACTGCTTCTTAGATTTGCGTTCAAGTAGAATGATAGATCTATAACTCATATTTCTATGTGAATTTGGTTGGGTCGCTCAAAAAGTTACATATTGCCACTTTAAGTAACCATCTGTCTTATGTAACTATACCAAACGTAACAATCATACGGATTTACATTTACCATGTTACGTCTAGTCTATGAGACCAGGTTGAAAGTGGGAAACACTGGGAACATCACATCATTTAAATGTGGAAAATGTGATAATATTTGGTTGAGATGTTGATTGATGAGATTACAACCAGTCAAAAGTTAGTTGAATTCTCGATGTGTTATCATTATGCTTTCAACCATCTAAAAGCACAACCAAATTCTAATGAAAAAACAATGTCCGATTTTTGGTTTAGTTGTGACATAAATGTGTTATCACTGCGCTTCAACAATTTAAAAGCACAGCAAATTTCAAATGGGAAAACAATGTCAGATATTTTGTTTATTTATACAACAACTAATTGAGTTATCACTGCACTTTATCTTATAGCACAACCAAATGATCTGGATTGTAGTTGAGATTACATTAAAAGTACGTACACTATGCATAGGGCATGTGGTCAATGCTGTTTGAGATTTTTTGTTAGAACAATTGTGAAGCTCTCCACAGACCTGCAACCTTTGCATGCTATATTATCTTGCACATGCACTCTTTCTATTATTACATAAGAGGACATTATAGTTAAAGTAACCTCAATGTGGCCATGGATGTGTTACTCTTTAGGCTATTTACCTTATTCAAAAAGTAATATTTAATGTTGTTTGGTTAACAATGCAACCAAATATCAACATTTAAAGGAGATACAGCTTGGATAGTTTAATATGTGCCACTGGCTCTTCTTTAACTTGTATTTTTGGTTGAGTTGGAGACGTGAATCCAACATATAATTTGTTAACTTGTCGACAAGGCTATTTACTCTATTGAAAAAATGATATTGAACTGTGTTTTGTTGTCAACGCAACCAAATATCAACATTTGAAGGAGATGTATCTTCTGCTTGGATAGTTCCATCTGTGCCAATGACTTAGTGTCTTAAATTCCAGTTTGTCTACAAATTTATTAATTGATATGTTGGATTCATGTCTCCATCTCAACCAAAAATCAAAGTTAAAGAATAGGACTAACTCAAATCAAACTTTTGCTATAAGAGATGGGTTCATTTACAAAGCAATTCAGTTGAGCAATTCCTGTTCCTGTAAAGTGTTTTTTATTTACATTTAAGTCATTTAGCAGACGCTCTTATCCAGAGCGACTTACAGTTAGTGAATACATATATTTTTTTTTATACTGGCCCCCCGTGGGAATCAAACCCACAACCCTGGCGTTGCAAACGCCATGCTCTATCAACTGAGCTACATCCCTGCCAGCCATTCCCTCCCCTACCCTGGACGACGCTGGGCCAATTGTGCGCCGCCCATGAGTCTCCCGGTCGCGGCCGGCTGCGACAGAGCCTGGATTCGAACCAGGATCTCTAGTGACACAGTTAGCACTGCGATGCAGTGCCTTAGACCACTGCGCCACTCAGGAGTTACCCAAGTGTGACCTAGGTTATTCTGAATTGTTGAATGAATCCCACATATTCTCAACCATTTGAGAGAAATCACTCTTATGGGATAGGCCTTTTCACACAGCCTCGTCATTATTAGTTTCACAATCTATTTTTTTTCTTCTACAGTCTAGCCAACTATGGAAGGTTTGTTTCAATCTGGTATTTAAAAATTTATATATTTGTATTAATCTCACGTATGCAGAAAGTGTCTCACTGTGAGTAGTAGGTTCCCAAATGGCCTCAAAATTGTCCATTTCTTTATTTCGCTCCTCTGAAATGGTATGATTGTGAAACAGACTTCCTATTTTCTAGTAATTGTCATGTGAGTGGCAGAATGAGACAGAAATGTTGTAATAGTTTAGCTGTGAATGCCACCCTCCAGAGTTGTTCTGATACTCTCACTGTAAGTTTTTAACATATTTATAAACTTTATATTAAAAGCGCAAATATGAAAATATATGTTGACTTAGACTTGTTTATACATACTGTACAAAACAAAACAGAGCAATTCAGTGATCTCTAATTGTCGATTTTTTTTAAACATAGCTATTTACTCTATTGCAAAAGTGATATTTAATTGTGTTTGGTTGTCAACGCAACCAAATATCAACATTTGAAGGAGATGTATCTTCTGCTTGGATACTTCCATCTGTACCACTGACTTGGTCTGGCTTTAATTTCGGTTTGTCTACAAATTAATAATTTATATGTTGGATTCACATCTCCATCTCAACCAAAAATCTAAGTTAAAGAATTGGACTAAATCAAATCAAACTTTAAATGTTTATTTAACTTAGATTTTTGGTTGAGATGGAGATGTGAACAACATATGAACTATTAACTTTGAAATCAACCAAAGCTTAAAACCGTAGCGCTATATTTATTGTATATTTTTAGTTGAATCCTGTTTGAATTTAAACAATAGCTTTTGATGACTTCGCAAATGCTATAGCCTAAATAGTATCATTAATGATATACAGTTGAAGTCGGAAGTTTACATACACTTAGGTTGGAGTCATTAAAACTCGCTTTCCAACCACTCCACACATTTCTTGTTAACAAACTATAGTTTTGGCATGTCGGTTAGAACATCTACTTTGTGCATACCACAAGTAATTTTTCCAACAATTGTTTACAGACAGATTATTTCACTTATAATTCACTGTATCACAATTCCAGTGGGTCAGAAGTTTACATACACTAAGTTGACTGTGCCTTTAAACAGCTTGGAAAATTCCAGAAAATGATGTCATGGCTTTAGAAGCTTCTGATAGGCTAATTGACATCATTTGAGTCAGTTGGAGATGTACCTGTGGATGTATAAAGGGAACACTTAAACAACACATCCTAGATCTGAATGAATGAAATAATCTTATTAAATACTTTTTTCTTTACATAGTTGAATGTGCTGACAACAAAATCACACAAAAATTATCAATGGAAATCAAATTTATCAACCCATGGAGGTCTGGATTTGGAGTCACCCTCAAAATTAAAGTGGAAAACCACACTACAGGCTGATCCAACTTTGATGTAATGTCCTTAAAACAAGTCAAAATGAGGCTCAGTAGTGTGTGTGGCCTCCACGTGCCTGTATGACCTCCCTACAACGCCTGGGCATGCTCTTGATGAGGTGGCGGATGGTCTCCTGAGGGATCTCCTCCCAGACCTGGACTAAAGCATCCGCCAACTCCTGGACAGTCTGTGGTGCAACGTGGCGTTGGTGGATGGAGCAAGACATGATGTCCCAGATGTGCTCAATTGGATTCAGGTCTGGGGAACGGGCGGGCCAGTCCATAGCATCAATGCCTTCCTCTTGCAGGAACTGCTGACACACTCCAGCCACATGAGGTCTAGCATTGTCTTGCATTAGGAGGAACCCAGGGCCAACCGCACCAGCATATGGTCTCACAAGGGGTCTGAGGATCTCATCTTGGTACCTAATGGCAGTCAGGCTACCTCTGGCGAGCACATGGAGGGCTGTGCGGCCCCCCAAAGAAATGCCACCCCACACCATGACTGACCCACCGCCAAACCGGTCATGCTGGAGGATGTTGCAGGCAGCAGAACGTTCTCCACGGCGTCTCCAGACTCTGTCACGTCTGTCACATGTGCTCAGTGTGAACCTGCTTTCATCTGTGAAGAGCACAGGGCGCCAGTGGCGAATTTGCCAATCTTGGTGTTCTCTGGCAAATGCCAAACGTCCTGCAAGGTGTTGGGCTGTAAGCACAACCCCCACCTGTGGACGTCGGGCCCTCATACCACCCTCATGGAGTCTGTTTCTGACCATTTGAGCAGACACATGCACATTTGTGGCCTGCTGGAGGTCATTTTGCAGGGCTATGGCAGTGCTCCTCCTGCTCCTCCTTGCACAAAGGCGGAGGTAGCGGTCCTGCTGCTGGGTTGTTGCCCTCCTACGGCCTCCTCCACGTCTCCTGATGTACTGGCCTGTCTCCTGGTAGCGCCTCCATGCTCTGGACACTACGCTGACAGACACAGCAAACCTTCTTGCCACAGCTCGCATTGATGTGCCATCCTGGATGAGCTGCACTACCTGAGCCACTTGTGTGAGTTGTAGACTCCGTCTCATGCTACCACTAGAGTGAAAGCACCGCCAGCATTCAAAAGTGACCAAAACATCAGCCAGGAAGCATAGGAACTGAGAAGTGGTCTGTGGTCACCACCTGCAGAACCACTTCTTTATTGGGGGTGTCTTGCTAATTGCCTATAATTTCCACCTGTTGTCTATTCCATTTGCACAACAGCATGTTACATTTATTTTTAATCAGTGTTGCTTCCTAAGTGGACAGTTTGATTTCACAGAAGTGTGATTGACTTGGAGTTACATTGTGTTGTTTAAGTGTTCCCTTTATTTTTTTGAGCAGTGTATTTCAAGGCCTACCTTCAAACTCAGTGCCTCTTTGCTTGACATCATGGGGAAATCAAAAGAAATCAGCCAAGACCTCAGAAAAAAATGGTAGACCTCCACAAGTCTGGTTCATCATTGGGAGCAATTTCCAAACGCCTGAAGGTACCACGTTCATCTGTACAAACAATAGTACGCAAGTATAAACACCATAATAATAATAATAATAATATGCCATTTAGCAGACGCTTTTATCCAAAGCGACTTACAGTCATGCGATGGGACCACGCAGCCATCATACCGCTCAGGAAGGGTTGTGGGTTTGTTTCCCACGGGGGGCCAGTATGAAAAATTTATGCACTCACTAATTGTAAGTCGCTCTGGATAAGAGCGTCTGCTAAATGACTAAAATGTCAATTGGATCACTAAAAAATACAACTTAAAAATAAAAATAAATTCTGGAAGGCTACCCGAAACGTTTGACCCAAGTTAAACAATTTAAAGGCAATACTACCAAATACTAATTGAGTGTATGGAAACTTCTGATCCACTGGGAATGTGATGAAAGAAATAAAAGCTGAAATAAATAATTCTCTCTACTATTATTCTGACATTTCACATTCTTAAAATACAGTGGTGATCCTAACTGACCTAAAACAGGGAATTTTTACTAGGATTAAATGTCAGGAATTGTGAAAAACTGAGTTTAAATGTATTTGGCTAAGGTGTATGTAAACTTCCGACTGTATGATTCATAAAGTATGGTTACATTTAATTTGCTCTGTTAAATCTTCTTTGTGAAATGACCCATGGGACGGCGCACAATTGGCCCAGCGTCGTCCAGGGTAGGGGAGGGAATGGCCGGCAGGGATGTAGCTCAGTTGGTAGAGCATGGCGTTTGCAACGCCAGGGTTGTGGGTTCGATTCCCACGGGGGGCCAGTATGAAAAATAAAAAAAATAATGTATGCACTCACTAACTGTAAGTTGCTCTGGATAAGAGCATCTGCTAAATGACTAAAATGTAAATGTAATGACTTCGATAGTGAATCTATTTAATTTTTAAGTGTAGTATGCTCAATAATCATTCTCACGATAGCACATTGGTAGTAGTCAGTGTCAAAGATCAAAGCTAAGCAGGGCTGGGCTTGGTTAAAACCCTGGATGAGAAACCAAATAGTAGATATATTAATTCTCTAGTAGGAGGTGCTGCCGAGTCTATTGTTTTTTCTTATAGTGGATAAAACATTGACGATCTAACGTTGTTTCAAAGGTACAAATTGAACATAGTTTATGTTGAACATTGGTTACCATGATGACATAATCCTGTGGTTGAAATTTCACCCTCAAAACAACAGTTTTGATGACTTTTTGGAAATCCAATGTATTTTAAACATAGATTCCATGTCACAATACGTTGACAAATTACATTGAAACAACGTTGATTCAACCAGTTTGTGCCCAGTGGGTGTGCTTTGCTTATTGGTTGTGGTGCATTGGCACGAAAACATGTTGGTGGAATATTTGTTGCATATATAATTACAGTGCTGCTCGAAAGTAAGTGAACCCTACAGGGCTGGTCATTATTTTGCTATAAAATATTAAAATAAACATATAAAATCCTTATCTACATTTACATTTTGTCACGATCGTCGGGAACAGAGGAGGACCAAGGCGCAGCGTTGAAAGCAAACATACTCTTTATTGTGATCTCACGAACAAAAACAACAAACGATAACGTGACGTCTACGGTTTAACACAAACCACACTGGAACAAGATCCCACAATTACTGTGGGAAAACAGCCTGTATAAATATGGTTCCCAATCAGAGACAACCAGCAACAGCTGACACTCGTTGCCTCTGATTGGGAACCACTCTGGCCAACCTAGAAATACAACTAATAGAAACAAATGAAACTCACACCCTGGCTCAACATACAAGTGTCCCCAGAGCCAGGGCGTGACAGTACCCCCCCCTAAAGGCGCGGACTCCGACCGCGCCAACTAAATACCACAGGGGAGGGACCGGGTGGGCACTCCGCCTAGGCGGCGGATCCGGCTCCGGGCCTGATCCCCGCTCCCTCTCCAACCCCCCAAAGTACCCCTGGTCCGGTCTGGCCCCGCTGACCGGAGCTGGACTGCACACTGGTGGAGCGGATTGCTCTAGCTCCGGCGTGAAGCATCTGACCGGGAACAGACACGGGACGTGCCGGACTGACGACGCACACCACTGGCTTGGTGTGGGGAGCAGGAGCGGGCCGGACCGGGCTGGCGACGTGCACCATTGGCTTGGTGCGGAGAGCAGGAACGGGCCGGACCGGGCTGGCGACGCGCACCATTGGCCTGGTGCGGGGAGCAGGAACAGGCCTGGTGCGGGGAGCAGGAACAGGACGGGCCGGCCTGGCGACGCGCACCATTGGCTTGGTGCGGGGTGCTGGAGCAGGCCGGGCCGGGCTGGCGACGCGCACCATAGGCTTGGTGCGGGGAGCAGGAGCGGGCCGGACCGGGCTGGAGACGCGCACCATTGGCCTGGTGCGGGGAGCAGGAACAGGCCGGACCGTACTGGGGACACACACCACTGGCCCTATGCAGGGATCTGGAACGGGCCGGACCGGACTGGTAACACACCCCAGTACCTCTCGCCGTGCCTCTACACCTTCCCTCCCCTCTTCGACCAGTGGCCCCCGTAACCTGGCGGCCTCCTCTGCCAACCCGCTGGGCCGCTCTGTCGCGGTCTCCTGCTGCCCCGTCGTCCACGGCGTTAGCCCCCCCCTAAAAAATGTATGGGCTTCACTCCTACCCGTGGACCAGGTCTCCATGCTTCTCGCCAGCCTTTCGCCCTTCTGCCTCCACATCAAGCCCCTCTCTTCCTCACCCGGCTTGACCCAGTCGAGGAGGCGCTGGATATCCGCTAGGGATTTCCCTGGCGATGGCTCCTCGACCCGCTGCTTGGTCCAGTTCTGGTGGGATCTTCTGTCACGATCGTCGGGAACAGAGGAGGACCAAGGCGCAGCGTTGAAAGCAAACATACTCTTTATTGTGATCTCACGAACAAAAACAACAAACGATAACGTGACGTCTACGGTTTAACACAAACCACACTGGAACAAGATCCCACAACTACTGTGGGAAAACAGCCTGTATAAATATGGTTCCCAATCAGAGACAACCAGCAACAGCTGACACTCGTTGCCTCTGATTGGGAACCACTCTGGCCAACCTAGAAATACAACTAATAGAAACAAATGAAACTCACACCCTGGCTCAACATACAAGTGTCCCCAGAGCCAGGGCGTGACACATTTAAGTAATTTAGCAGACGCTCTTATCCAGAGCGACTTAAAGTTAGTGCATACATTATTTTTTTAAAACCCCAATTCGTAATAAAAGACATTCCAAGTAAATGACAGAAACAAAAGAATATGATATATTTTCATTGTTTATTTAACAAAAACTCAGATTTGATGTGTGCAAAAAAAAGTGACCCCCTTCAGTCAATAGCTTGTGGCACCTCCATTAGCAGCAATAACTTGGACTAAATGTCTCCTATAGCCAGTAATCAGTCTCTGACATCTGTTTTGAGGGATTTTTGCCCACTCCTCCTTATAGAACTCAGCCAATTGAATGAAGTTTGAGGGGTGTCTGGCATGAACTGCCCGCTTCAGGTCCTGCCACAGCATCTCGATTGGATTTGGGTCAGGACTTTGACTTGGCTAATCCAAAACACAAATCTTCTTTCTCCTGAGCCATTCTTTGGCAGATTTGCTTGAATGCTTTGGGTCGTTGTCTTGTTGGAAGACCCATTTTTGGCCCAGCTTTAGCACCTTGACTGATGGCCTGAAGTTCTGTTCAAGAATCTCCTGGTATAGCTCAGAATTCATGGTTCCCTTAATGATGTGGAGTCGTCCAGGTCCAGAGGAGGAAAAGCAGCCCCAGATCTTGACATTCCCACCACCATGCTTGGCTGTTGGGATAAGGTTATTTTGGTGGTAGGCAGTGTTGGGTTTTCACCGAACATAGCGGTGTTGATTGTGACCAAAAAGGTCAATTGTGGACTCATTGGTCCAGAGAATGGACTTCCAGAAACCCTCAGGTTTGTCCAGGTGGTCTCTGGCAAAGTTAAGACGGGCAGTTTGGTTCTTTTTTGACAGCAGAGGCTTCTTCCTAGCAACCCTCCCATGAATGGCATTTCGATTCAGTGTTCTTCTTATTGTTGAAGCATGCAGTTACCTGAGATGCAGCAAGGGAGGTCTGCAAATCTCTAGATGTTATGTTTGGGTTGGCTTTTATCTGATTTATTATTGTTCTTGGGGATATTTTGGAAGGGCGTCCACTTCTAGGCCGAGTTGCTGTCATGTTAAATGCTCTCCATTTGTAAAATATTTGCCTCACAGTGGACTGATGGAGCTCAAATCTTTTTGAGATTATTTTATAGCCTTCCTCAGGCTGATGTCCTCTGAGATATCCTTTCCTCTCTGCATGGTGTGCTTTGCATTCACCTGGATGGGTAACACCAAACTGACTAGGTTTCTTATCTCTATTTATCAGAGTCCCACCCAAACTATTTCCTAACAATCTCTACTTTGATTGGTTCATTTGGTAGCTAATTATTTACCCACCTGTTTCTACTTATCTACTTGATTTAACCAATGCAACTTGGTGTTCACTTATTTTTGCACCTGCACTAATTCCTTTTTAATTTTGTTTTTCTACTACACGCATGATTTCCTCTACACCAACATATGGTATTGGTAAATAAAGACTGGTTCTGATTAAATAAAGATTTCATGGTAAAAACGGAAAAAATCTGTAATTGCACAAGGGGTTCACATACTTTCAAGCAGCACTGTATATCATAAACATTTGGAAAATCAGATTTCCATCTAGCTGATCATTGTCTGCAGCTGGTTCTGATCGTAGTGTAGGTCTAATGAAACAGGCAGGGAGGGTTAGCTCGTCCGTGGTGGTCGGCGAACCCTCAACCTTCTGGCCCGTAGCCATCGACCGTGCCACAGACGCATGCTGAAGTGGCAGAGTTGATATGCATGTTTATAAACACAGGGTCGCTACAGTTATTGTTATTTGTGTTCGTAAACATTATTTTGAGTTAATTCTATAAGAGGAGAGGGTGTTAACTTTTTTTGCAGTTCAAGGGGAGGGTCGTGTGAAAATATAACATTGGGGAGGGGGGTGCATTTTTTAAATGACACCTCAAGTTGTTTGTTTGTTTGTTAACCGTGAGGAATGAGATCTGGCTGTCACGCCCTGGCTCGGGGGACTCTTAAATGTTGAGCCAGGGTGTGGAGTTTCTGTTACATTTTCTATGCTTTTGTTCTAGATCGTTTATATCTATGTTGGCCAGGGTGGTTCCCAATCAGAGACAGCTGTAGCTCGTTGTCTCTGATTGGGGACCATACTTAGGCAGCCTTTTGGCATGTTAGTTTTGTGGGATCTTGTTCCGAAAGGTTTGTGTTGTAACCTAGGACTTCACGTATTGTTTGTTTATTGTTTTGGTTTGTGTTGTGTACACAAATAAAGAATGTATGCTTATCAAGCTGCGCCTTGGTCCGCTTCATCTGTCAACGATCGTGACACTGGCTGTTCTTTGTCAAGGGGCACTGCAAACAAAGAGGTAAAGTTAAAGAGGGAGAGTGTTGCTGGGATGTTTAACTTTCCCACGTTTGCTTTGGCAGAACACCTGAGATCAGGGGTATACACCCCTTTTGCCCTGTTTTTACTCAGACAGAATCCAGGATAGCTGGCTTGATATGAGTTTATCTAGATCTAAAGGTTGTCAGTAGATACACAATACAAGATCCTCCTCATAGGACAACATACAAACATGTACATCCACAATAATGGACTATGTTGTACTTTATTTGATAAACCTTTCAAAGCAACACTAGAAGCCTAGCATCGACTTTGTGAATTGAGGCCATGGCAAGATATGATGTTGTCCTTCTGGCTAACAAGAGTCTCTCATGACAGACTGTTACATTTTTATAACGTCTGTTTTATAAACCTAAAGTCTGTTCAGATTAATGCTGGAGAATCCACTATAAAAGGCCCTACAATTGTGAAGTGAAGAATGGTCAGACTTGGTCGGCCCTGCCAGAAAACGAAGCGATCTAGAGAGACTTATGTGACCCTTCTAAGATACACAGGTACAGTATGTTGTTATGTCATATTTAAAGATAGACTCAGCGATATGACGTAGATGCACAAAGTGAACAGCATAGTGGGTCAATTTCCACAACAACTAAGAGTGTTGAAGTGCAAGACTCAACCTCTCGCTGGTTTGGTCCCGTGGCTACCACGCTGTAACAGAGTGAAGCGAACCCGTGCACATGCGCAGATATAGTGATGTGTGTGACTGTCTTGCATCTCAATTACTGCGGTGCTGCTCGTGGTAACGTCATTTGGCTGAGTCTACCTTTAACTAGAAAAAGTATGTCAAACTGTGAATAAGGCACAATATACATTTTTTTTACCATTAACATTTTGTTATGCCTTCACAGTGAGGGATCTGAGCGTTTGCCTTTCGACTCCATGACCCGCGGATTCAGTGAAGTTCACCGTCTCTCCTCATTTTCCTCTGTGACCCAGCCCACATACAGTGGGGAAAAAAAGTATTTAGTCAGCCACCAATTGTGCAAGTTCTCCCACTTAAAAAGATGAGAGGCCTGTAATTTTCATCATAGGTACAAAAATCCAGAAAATCACATTGTAGGATTTTTAATGAATTTATTTGCAAATTATGGTGGAAAATAAGTATTTGGTCACCTACAAACAAGCAAGATTTCTGGCTCTCACAGACCTGTAACTTCTTCTTTAAGAGGCTCCTCTGTCCTCCACTCATTACCTGTATTAATGGCACCTGTTTGAACTTGTTATCAGTATAAAAGACACCTGTCCACAACCTCAAACAGTCACACTCCAAACTCCACTATGGCCAAGACCAACGAGCTGTCAAAGGACACCAGAAACAAAATTGTAGACATGCACCAGGCTGGGAAGACTCAATCTGCAATAGGTAAGCTTTCAGGGCGGCAGGTAGCTTAGTGGTTAAGAGCGTTGTGCCAGTAACCGAAAGGTCGCTGGTTCTAATCCCCGAGCCGACTAGGTGAAAAATCTGTCGATGTGCCCTTGAGCAAGGCACTTAACCCTAATTGCTCCTGTAAGTCGCTCTGGATAAGAGCGTCTGCTAAATGACAAAAATGTAAATGTATAATGTAAGCAGCTTGGTTTGAAGAAATCAACTGTGGGAGCAATTATTAGGAAACGGAAGACATACAAGACCACTGATAATCTCCCTCGATCTGGGGCTCCACGCAAGATCTCACCCCGGGGGGTCAAAATGATCACAAGAACGGTGAGCAAAAATCCCAGAACCACACGGGGGGACCTAGTGAATGACCTGCAGAGAGCTGGGACCAAAGTAACAAAGCCTACCATCAGTAACACACTACGCCGCCAGGGACTCAAATCCTGCAGTGCCAGACGTGTCCCCCTGCTTAAGCCAGTACATATCCAGGCCCGTCTGAAGTTTGCTAGAGTGCATTTGGATGATCCAGAAGAGGATTGGGAGAATGTCATATGGTCAGATGAAACCAAAATATAACTTTTTGGTAAAAACTCAACTCGTCGTGTTTGGAGGACAAAGAATGCTGAGTTGCATCCAAAGAACACCATACCTACTGTGAAGCATGGGGGTGGAAACATCATGCTTTGGGGCTGTTTTTCTGCAAAGGGACCAGGACGACTGATCCGTGTAAAGGAAAGAATGAATGGGGCCATGTATCGTGAGATTTTGAGTGAAAACCTCCTTCCATCAGCAAGGGCATTGAAGATGAAACGTGGCTGGGTCTTTCAGCATGACAATGATCCCAAACACACCGCCCGGGCAACGAAGGAGTGGCTTCGTAAGAAGCATTTCAAGGTCCTGGAGTGGCCTAGCCAGTCTCCAGATCTCAACCCCATAGAATATCTTTGGAGGGAGTTGAAAGTCCGTGTTGCCCAGCGACAGCCCCAAAACACCACTGCTCTAGAGGAGATCTGCATGGAGGAATGGGCCAAAATACCAGCAACAGTGTGTGAAAACCTTGTGAAGACTTACAGAAAACGTTTGACCTGTGTCATTGCCAACAAAGGGTATATAACAAACTATTGAGAAACTTTTGTTATTGACCAAATACTTATTTTCCACCATCATTTGCAAATAAATTCATAAAAAATCCTACAATGTGATTTTCTGGATTTTTTTTAGTTGATGTGTACCTATGATGAAAATTGCACAATTGGTGGCTGACTAAATACTTTTTCCCCCCACTGTACGTACTCACCACAGAGTGGGCGTGGTTCTGGGAGGACGAGTACGGCCAATGGGTCCAGTACACATCCATCGTAAGTGGTGTGAAACACTCAAACAGGCTGAGTTACAAGGACCAACAAATTTGGTGTTGGAGAGAGTAAACTGTTATTTTTTTTTCTATAAATCACAGAAAGAGATGCACAGATTGTCATCCATCACCAGTGAAGACCTTGAGAAAAGGTACCAGGAGGATCAAAGTGCTGTGGTGAAGTTCACTGCAGGCCAGCAGTCTTATGAGCTGAGTTTCAGAGGTAACACATCTCAAACTGTTGTGAAAAACAGCTCTCATGTGCAACCTACTTACAGTTACAGTTAGGGCCAAAAAGGCTACTCTTATACACCCCTCAAATTCTAGTACTAAAATCAGCGGCAGGTAGCCTAGATATTAGCGATGTGGAACAGAAGCTGTAAGGATGCTTGTTAAAATAGTTATTCTTGTAATTACAGACATGATGCAAAAAAACGAAAGATAAGGCACTATAAGGATGGTCAGACGACGTCCTGTCTTTGTTTCAACTGCAGACACTCAAGCTGCCAGAAGCAGGTAATATATGGATAAGGATGAACTAAGAGGATGGGCACCATGTTCTGTATTTAACCTAATAAACACTCACAATGACATAATCAAGACTGCAGTACCTCTCACCCACTATCCCGTTCTTCCTCATTGAGCACACCTTATCACACACTTTCTCACTCATCATACACCCCCACTTACACATACTCTTCCACACTCTCGGGGTCTCCCCACTCCACATCTAACACTACTTCTGACACATCTTCTACTACTATCACATCATCTAGACTGCAGGAGTTAATTGAACGATTTGGTGGTCAAAGATCAACCTGGTGACAATTTGAAGTGTTTAGAAAGAAAGTGTTCAAATTCTGAATGACTAATATGCATTGTTGGTGTGTAAAATCCTTGCAACTCTTACAGCACACAATAATTATGTTCAACTAGAAAAAAGGAATATGATGAGCATGTTTCCTTTACTCTGGGAGTTAGATTTCCGTGTTTTATGTATTTTCAACTAAATAAACTCAATGACCAATTGAAAGTCATTGACTGGTGATTGTTTGATTACTGGTGAGGAGTAATGTAGCGGACTTGGGGTGCAATTCAGCAACATAACCCCTAGAGGGAAGCAAACCCCTTAAAATAAGTAGCACTAACATTACACATTTATTTTAGGCAGTGGTGCATTCAGAAACTACTATGACTGTTTACACAGGCAGCCCAATTCTGATTATTTTGCCACTTATTGCTCTTTTGACCAATCAGATCAGAATTGGGATGCCTGTGTAAACACTGCCAAAGGGTACAGTAAGCAACCTTGGTCCTGTGGTGCATAAGGTATATATGAAGGTTCGTTTTGTTCAATCACGGCACCACACTCATCACCTGTCACTGAGCTTGGTGTAGAAACTATCAGCCCAATCCACTGATTAGGTGATCCAAGTGGCACCACAGTGGCAGGCTTGATTGAAAGCTGATAAAGAAATGTGTGAGTGAGATATGACTAAAATGTCACACCCTCAGTTAAACTAATAATGTATGGCTAATTATTACACCCTGAGACTGTGTGAAATGTGTTAGAGTGTGTGAGCGTAGGGCAAGTTAAGAGTATGACATTGTGTTACCATTTAGCAATGCGAGTAGGAGTTAGACCAGATAACAAAGGACAAGGAGAAACCAAGATAAAGAGGCCTCCCAATTTAGGGAGGAGCGTTAGGCGTGTGTGTGTGTGTGTGTGTGTGTGTGTGTGTGTGTGTGTGTGTGTGTGTGTGTGAGTGACCTGATGGTCAGGAGAGCAGTTTTCCAGTGGAAAACTACAGACCGCCTAAAGAGGGGTGGGATTTTTCCTCTGACGTGTGCATATACAAATATTGTACGACCATTTAGTTTCAGAACGTTCTCATGAATAAAGCCTGATGATTGTATGCTGGGCTGCTTGGTCTGATTATTAGAGATTTACAACCTCTGGGATACAGACTGAGTAATAAGTTCATTTTTTAAACATTGGGATATAAATTCTCGTAACAAAAGCGTTATCTGGCTCCAGAGGTAGTTATACTCTACGTGTATCTACAATTAGGTTGAGGGATTCTTCCATGTAATGATTTTAATATGTTCCAAATGTGTACATGTCCAGAGTAGACACAAGGTGCCATGCAAAGGCTGTGTTACAATAATATCAAATGCATTTTAAGTATGTAGATGTTAATTTATTTAATCACACTTACGCAGAACAAAACAATCCTTAATGATGCAGTTTTGATTCTTATGTGGTCAAACTATAAAATTAATACAATTAATTGAGCTACAAAGGACATTTCAATTTCAAAATAAAACCATGAATTAGCTTACAAAGGGGAAACGTTCCATTCTCCAATCATTCACAGTAAGGTTATTATATTGTCTCACAATTGTGTGGATATTTAATCTGAAAACCAAAATTATAAATACAATTTATTGATACATATAAAGGTAATTTCACCCTAAATTTCAAAATAAAAAATAGACTACCAATGCTTATAGATTATCTAGTGATGCCATAGATTTACTTTTTGCCTTCATTTTAGACAACTGTGATCTTCTTGTCCTTGACGGAGGTGCGTGTGGTATGGAGGTCATAGAGCCGACCCAGGGTGGTGGGTTAGGGACGTAAGTCAACAGACCTGGCTGAAACGATGGATGTGTCAAGGAGTTCAGGGAATCAAACTGTGCAGAATAATGCGTTAAGGTAGGTCTGGGGGTTCTCTGCCTTGAAGGGTTTGAAACAGAGGGAATGGAGGGGGGCCTGGGTGGGTTTGAGTAGTGAGAAAATAGTGTCTGGGTACTGAGTGTGGGCTGGGCAAAGGCCGGTCCTGTTGGGGAAGGAGATCTGAACCTTGCATTGTTGGGCAGCACAGGGGTGGCTTGTGAGTGTAGCATGACTGGAATAGGTTGCCAGTTTATGTCGTGGTGGCTCTGGTTTTGGACAACATTAGGTGGTGGAACATAGGTCCCAGGCTTGGACCCTTCCCTGTACTGAATAAGGTACTCTGGGTACACCTGGTGCTTCCCGATCACCACAAATACAGAGGGGTTGTAGATATCATCCACACAGCTGTCATAGAAGATTGTGGGACTTCTGTCGTTTGAGGGTGGGCAGAGGTAGCTGGAGTGTCCTTGCATGTAATTTCCCACCAGCACACGACAAACAAACATGGACCTGACTCCTGACTGGCTGGTGTAGCTGTGGGAGAACTTGGCATCCTTGGAGAAGTAGCTTCCTGGAAAGAGATGGGTTAGAATTAGAACAATCACAATGACAGTCACAGTGACTGTGAGACATTACAAAGACATTTGTTTTGTCAACTTTTCCACTGTATTTCCACAATGTAACATGAAAGAGCATAGCAAAAAAGATCTCGTCCAATGCCATTTCCACATAAAATAACAAATTCTAATATAAACTTAAAAATCTATTAGATATCACATGAAATGCAGAATTTACCTTGCCCATACAGCGTTCCTTGTGTTCCACCAATCCTCCAGTCTATGTTCTGCAGGCATATAGCGTCCACGTGTTTAGAGTCTGTTCCATGGAAGAGCTGCTTCTCATTCTCCTTCCCTGTGTTTGTCTTTCTCATTACATCTCCTTGCCTTGGGAAAGGAACAGATTCATTTGTCAGTATCTTCATTGGCATGTCACCTCATAGCGTTTGCAAGTGTCTGCTCTTTTGCTACTAGAATCTAAGGACCAGTTAACATGTTACATCTGTTTGCATATGTTATGTTGTAACTGCTTTGATTAACGCAGACAATATGAACATATTTCTTGATTAGATTACATTTCTTTTGCATGAGGAGTTTGGATTCTTACCACGAAAAGACCTCCCACAGGATCCGATTCTGCACCCTCTCAATACTCTTCACACTGAAGCCAGTCATAGTTTGATGGAAAAGATCCAGAATATTCTTGTACTCAGCTGAGGAACTCTGCAGAGCAACCCTCTAGAGAGAATGCATTTGGACAGAACACCTCATTTTTCCAATGCGAATTAATAGATTTATAATGCACTGTCTTTACATTTCTGACCAGATGGAAGATCTTATGAGTTAAAAACGTAAACAATTATTATGAACCTTGAATCCAGTTTCAGGTACTGAAGATTTATCCCAGTGACTGGGTAAAGCTTTGGAGATCAGCAGGCGGTTACCAGAGTCAATTTTGCTGCGGAGGAGTAGAGAAAGTTAGGCAGCATTATAAGAAAGTAAAATCAGTACAGTATAATCTCATCCACCAGGCAGCTCTCTCTACAAACTTATATCCAATAGCAGTTGATCACGGGGACCGAGGTTAGTGTAGGCTACTCTACAAGGTCTCTTACCAACGTGGGTTGTCACTAGCATAATTTGTATCCCTGATTGCCTGGATGTTGCGGTAGGTGGACAACATGGATGGCACCAGTTCATTAGGTACTCCCCTCTGCTGCAGGGTGTTGAGCGGGTGGGGTTCGTAGAAGTCGTGAGACCTGCCACAGTCCACGTCCGCAGCACAGGTTCCTGTAATGTAGCGCTCACAGACGTGGAGTCTTCTGCAGCTCTCCTTGTCAGGACAGTAGCCGTACTCTCCACTACCTTTGTTGTATGTGAAGCAAACCTGGAGATAAATACAGACCACTCCTGATAAGGGCTTGATAAGGACATTGGATAAGTGCAAACTCTGTTTAAGTGCATCAGTCCCAATTCAAAGACATTTTTTGTAACTTGCTACAGATATCTGCATGCTCAGTTTAGTACACATACATTGTCTCATAGCTACGGGTCGGAATACTTACGTAAATAATGCATTTCTGTTTTATGTTTGTAATAAATTGGCAAACATTAAAAAAAAAAAATAGTTTTTGCTTTGTCATTATGGGGTATTGTGTGTAAATTGATGAGGGGGAAAAAATATATAATCAATTTTAGAATAAGACTGTAACGTAAAATGTGCAAAAAGTAAAGGGGTCTAAATACTTTCCGATTGCACTGTATATAGGCCTATGAGGCACATACTGGGGGTATAAGGGCATTGTCATTCTGCAGCATTAATGTACACAGCTCCTTCCTGTCCAGTTCCTCCAGGTGATGCTCTCTCAGGACTCTGATGTTGTGTTCTGATGTCAGGTCATGGCAGAGACGGCATCCTTGTCTGCAAATCACAAGAAGAGCGAGAGGAGATTTCATATTTAGCTCTTATTGGGGATTTATTATTCTCCTAAATTGATGGGATGACTAACTTAGAAAGAATGCATTCTTGACTGGGCTAATGTAGGTTGTGACACCTGGCAAGGCTGTGATTGATGTGAAGAGCTGTTTTAGGGGGTAAAAATAAGATAAGGATTGTGTCTTCAAATGCTAGACTATAATAGTTATTTGTGATCTATGAGCCTTCCTTGGACATAGGAATGATGTCTAAGGGAGCTGGCTCTTCTCACTATGATAGGTTGTTATGATAAACTTGTGCCTGGCTGAAGTGTGCAACAAATGGCGCCGAGGAGATGAGACCAGCCCCTGAGCTAACGGATTGGCTGGGAGAGTTTGAACCACGCTCAAGTCTTTTACTCTAATTGGCCAGCAGAGAAGTGGGAAACTTTCTGTCAGAGTATTTGGGTATTGTTTCTGAAACAATGTGTCAGTTGTCTGGGGTGTTCTGCGAGACATCTCAGAGAGCCCGTATATACGAAACATCATATTTACCATTGAAGGTTTTTGCATTAATTAAAATAACTAGTATACCTTAGAAGTCGTGTTGACCTCTTTTGTTCCTGATACCAGATTTGAATTAACGCGACTTTGACAATTGGTGACCCCGACGCGGTCTGGTAGAAGGGACTTCGCTGGATACTGTCCGGCCCATTTGGTCAACTCTTTAATCGAACCGTGTGTTTCACAAACTTCCCGGGCTTCTAAAAAGGTAAGCAGATACCTGTTGTTAAATAACCAAAGATCTGCACATTGGCTTTGTCCAAATTAATTTTGTGAAACACCTGTCTGATGTAAGTGAACTAAATTATGAAACTATTATGAGTAGACAAGCACAATATTGTGACATGCAAACCTTTGCTAAATGTGATGTTTAAAAAACCATGGTACCAGAGAGTGTTGATTCTACCGGCAAGGTCCGCTAAGAGACGGCTAGGTTCAGGAGACAATGCTGACATCTACCGGCAAGGTCCGTAATTGCAACATACGGCTAAGGTTCGGAAGATATAGGGAATAATTGGTTTAAGTAATTGCTATCGGCAAGGTTCGTAACTACAACAGTACGACTAGGTTCGAAGAATTACACCGGCAAGGTCCGTAACTACGAGGATACGGCTAAGGTTCGGGAAATTTTAGATATAGGGAATAATTGATTTAAGTAAATGCCATCGGCAAGGTTCATAACTACGACAGTACGACTAAGGTTCGGAGAATTACACCGGCAAGGTCCGTAACTGAGATACGGCTAGGTTCTGACAATTTTAGATAAATACTAGCGACTGGCAAGGTCCATAACTTCGAGGATATGGCTAGGTTCAGCTGATTATTTTTTAAAGATAGTAGAAGAGGCTGTGTGCCCAAATAGATTGTGTGTGGAACATGGGTGTAATTGATGACTGTGTGACATATTTGACTGTATGATAGGATTATGACTGTGTATTGTGAGTGAGGGCGATAACTGTGCACTATTTTTGCTGTGTGATAACTGTATACTACGCTTAACTGTGTACCATTTTTGGCTGTGAATACAAATAATATTTTAAAACAGTAAATAATGAGAATTACAAATAGGAAATAAGGTTTAAATTGCGCAAACGTTAACAAAAGACACCCATAGGAGGTACTATAAAAAGTTAAACAGTGCGAGTGTTGTCGTATGCATGAAAGTGTGAATGATAAACCTGTATACCTTGATAGAAAATAAATTGGGAATCATAAGACGTCTGTGGTTGTCCAAACGGTATAATTTGGGAATAAATGTTGGATTTGTGGTTACTCAAACCATATAACCCGTCAGTAACAATCGAAAACATGAAATGAAAAGTGATGAATGAGTGTGACTGAATTAGAACGTTTGAATTGATATATTTGAAATATAACATTTGGTGTTTGACATAGCATAATACTGCTTTTGAATAGTTGTGTCGAAGCAATTCGGTTTAGTATTTGATTTGACGTTTGATGTTTGACCGTGCAAAATACTGGTTAAACAATTAGACCGAAATAATTCGGTTTATAAACGTGCACCAACTTTAACTAATTAGGTGGGAATTATTTGATTTAAATAAATGGACTGGAGTACTTTGAGTAACGGCGGAATATTGGAGGCGCGCTGGGACGAGAAGCAGCTCCTCACAGCTCCTCAAAAAGGTAGAGTTGCGAGGGGAGGGGCTGGAGAGAGCGAAAGTGTGGCTTTTGGAGCCAGAAAAGACTGGCAGTTGGCTGGGAACGCATGTGGGTATCTGACGAGAGAGTGTTCTAAACTTGCTCACCGAGCGTAGACGTGCGTTGGGTGAGAAAGTAGAGAATATTTACATTTGCGTTTTTGGTAATTTGGCAGACGCTCTTGTCTAGAGCGATTTATGGGAGCAATTGGGGTTGAGTGCCTTGCTCGAGAGCACATCGGCAGATTTTTCGCCTGGTCGGCTCGGGGATTGGAACCGGCGACCTCTCGGTTGTTGGCGCGGCGCTATTGGTCACTAAACTGCCAGCCGCCCCATATGAGTTTAAGATTGTGGCGTTGTTGGATAATATGATGGCGGAATAAACTGACCTTAAGTAATGTTGTTTTAGATGTAATGTATAATATAGTACAAAACAAATAGAGGGTTAAATCGAACTAATTATCATGGTAGAGCTAACATAGTACAGTGAGGGAACTTCATTTTGTGTCAGAGGGTAAGATGAGATCATTAATAGTACTATTGGTGGAAATCTATTTATCATTTCAAGGCATGGAGTAACAATCTGCATTTATGAGTGTAAATTCCACGGCTGATGTGTTGATTGAATGGGTACGATGGAGTATTTGGTTTGGTAATGTTGAATGGACTATTTGTAGCGTGTTTATGGGTTAAATAGAAAAACTAAATCATACAATAGGGAATCAAAAGGATAGAGAGTTTTTTGCTGAGGTGAAAGCTACTGGGATTTTCATTTGGTGACGTCACTTGCTCTATGAGCTGGGAGTAGTTACTTTGAGAGCATCACAGATGGTGTGGAGTGACTGGCGATGTCCCTGGTTCGAACACAGGTAAGGACAGTAGACAAAGCTTTCGCTGTGGGGCTATATACCTAGATTACTATGTGGATTGAGAAATGTGAAAGATTGAATTAGATAGCTTAAATAGAAGTATTCTAGAAAAGTCTATGAAAATATGTTATAAGGTTACCATCCGCTCTCCCCGAAGGAGCAAGGGGAGGATGAGAGACAGTATAGTTCAGATGGTAGGAACATCATTAAATGTATGCTGATAAACGATAGCAAGTATTTGTTTTATTAATTAGGGCCTAATCAGAGAGAACAGTTAAATAAATTGAATAGCGAACTGAAATGGGTTAGCAGGAAAAGTACAGAATAATTGGACGATTTTAAAACGATAATTTATTTTGGTTAGGATGAAAGTATGCATTGGCTGTTGTGCTGGGGAATAGCGCCAGCCTGTGGTGGGTTATGGATTTGTTACATAAACTTATATTTTAAATTAAAGTGATGGAATAGGCTACAATTATAACATTATCAGAGAAAAGACACAATTTAATGTGAAATAGTTATTACAAGTATTATTGATAGTTATTACAGTTATTATCATTGATCCAGTAATGATATAAGGATAGTAGAGGAAGGCAGGGGATTTAATCTCATTTAGGGAAGTTATATTAGGAAGAAAATACCATTAAGTGAGGGAACATTTGATGTAACCGTGATTGTATTGGCTAAAAACTCAAATATGACATTTACAGGGAGGACAGGAACAATAGAAGGGAAGACAGGTTTTCCTAGGGGGTTGAATAAATAATTGATAAATGGATCATTTGAGATGAGATCACATGTAGCAGAGTTAGGGTAATCAATTAAATAATCATTGTATACTCGAGGAATTTTGAGTGGTTTAATGGATTAGTTAGGAGGAATTAGAATGATACAAACAATTATTGATGGGTTAAGACTGGGAATATCTATCATGTTTTGTGTGTACTACCATCTTTAGATTATAACTAGGAGAAAGAGATTAGCTCATCTCAGTTAGGCAGTATTTAGGTCATAAAAGTGAGCTATCAAATTGAGTGAGGCCTGGCTATTTGTGATTGTTGTTTTTTCAAATTGGGTTAAAATGGGTTCACAGAGTCAGAGGCTGTACAGTGAAAGGTGGAGCCCCCATGTTGCCCTAGTGGAAGAACATTCAGAGGAATGGTTATCACTAGGTAAATGGATAAAACAGGGGAAAAACATTACTGACTGGCAGAATACACCAAATGGGGATCAGTATGGCCACTCCACTGGGAGATATAGAATAAAGTTAAATTGGAGAGCAAAAACCCAGCCCAGTGTCCATCTGGAGATACGTTTTAACGGATGACAGGAAGAGATTTTCTTAACTCAGGAACAGGAGGCTGAGTTAGCAGCAATTCCGTTCAAATTATGGTCACAAGGACAGCAGATGTAGGACTAATTAAGGGGGTAGCTCCAGTACAAGTGATTCCTCGATTCGATAATAGACCATACCAAAAGCAATATACTATGAAACCAGAAGCAATAAAAGGGATAACACCTACATTTGAGCATTTACTTAAGGGAGGGGTGATAATTCCTGGAGATGTGGTACAATGCAACTCTCCAGTATTTCCTGTTAGAAAGGAGGCACCTAGCGCCGACTGGAGGATGGTCATGGACTTGCAGGGGGTTAATATAAATATCATTGCTGAAATACATTGCTGAACCAATTGAAACCAGAGAACTCCTATTTTACATTGATAGATTTAGCTAATGCTTTCTTTAGTATCCAAGTTCATCCGGATAGTCAGGGGTGGTTTGGCTTTACTTTTCAGGGAAGGAAATGGACTTAGGCTAGGATGCCTCAAGGCTACTCGGAAAATCTTACAATCTTAGCCCAGGCTATAACTAAGAATTTGGGAAAGTTTGAACCTAGGGAAGAAAGCAAATGTTAGTTTATGTAGATCATGTTCTATTGGCTAATCCCACTCAGGAGGGATGTAAGAGGGATACAATCCAATTGTTAACCTTCCTGGCAGAACAGGGACACAAAGTGAGCAAAAAGAAACTTCAACTTTGGTAGAGCGAGGTCATTTACCTAGGACACACTATAACACAGGAGGGGCGAATGTTAAACTCATCCAGGAAAACTGCTATATTTGGAGCGCCAAAACCGTTAAAACAAAAAACAAATGATGAGCTTATTGGTAATGATAAAGTGCTGTAAAGTTTGCGTACTCCATTATGTACTGCATACGGGTAAATTAAGTGATGTTATCTATGAGAAGGCAATGGTAGCCCATGGTAAAGTAATTTGGAACTCTAAGGAGGCATACATACATCAGGGATGTTATCCAAATGGTAGAGAGTAACGAGGGATGTGACATTGGTAGTGATTTAAAGATGATGAGGTTTTTTGGTGGGCTATTAGATATAACTGGGTTAATCATGAACATAGAGATTTTTATTCTTTGTTGCTAGACAGAAGACTTAGGTGACTTAAAAAATAGACTTGTCATGTCCAACAATTAGTCTTCAGGTCAAGCCCGGGAGAGCCTGGGTAGAACAGAGTTTGAACTAAACATAAGTGTTTTTACAAGATAAGAGATTGATTGATTGGATTACTAATTGATTCTGAACTGGATGAAAGTTGAATTTAGCTGCCATAAAAGACAAAGGAAGTGGGAGGAGCAATAAAGAAGCAAAAGATAATCCCAAAAATGAAAGGCATGGCAATAGGATGATAAATTACATAAGGATGGTTTAGAAAGGTGGTAATATTGACACATGGGCAAATCATGTGTCAAAAAGGGGGAGTGATAGGATTAAATAATATTGATAGGATTAAATAAAAATACTTAAAAAGAAAAAACAACAATAGAAATTGAGAGCTGAACATGTATGTGTGAAGATAGTTTATTAACCACACCCGTATGTCAGAGGTTTTGTGCCCCACAGGTGAACTAAAGGAGAAGGTGACCCTCTCTATCTCACCAGGAGACTGGGTGTGGATCCAGTCCCTAAAAGAAGAAACACTGGAAGCAGGCCTGTTGGGAAGGGCCCTATCAAGTCCTATTAGATCCATCTGGGTGCATGTCACACACTGCAAAAAGGTAAACCCAGTTACACCTGATGAACAAACACAGAGTTAGGAGAAAGATCCGATCACCATTAGGGCTCGGGGGTTGGCTCCTTAACGAAGATTCCCTTACCCTGTCTGATCATCCCTGTGTGAGTTTGGTAGAAGGTGAAGTAATGGGTTGGCGTCTGACATGTTCTCAGGGCAAGGGTGGGGATTCACAGGTTTCCTGACGGTAGGTAGCTGTCTGATTGTGGGGGCCATATTCCTAACACACTCAAACCCTTCTGATCAGCCAAAAGTAGTAGTTAACCTAAAACAAGTTGATAAAATAATACCTGAGCACAGTCTATGAAGGCATAGGACAGCTAGACGTAGGGAAAGGGGAAGATTAGGGACTTTAGGGGAGGACATCATTGTATGTGTGTCGCCGTGTACATCCTGGGACTATGTAGTTGCTCATATTGAGAGCGTGGGGGATATGTAAATCTCCATACACAGTTTAGGGATAGGTGTAGTGTTGTGAGGGTAGGGAATTACCAGAAATGGCAGTGCGACCCATAGAAGGGTAGGTACTGTCTGAAAGTCTGAAGTACGAAAAAACAGGTTTATCCTCCATACAAGCCACCTGGGAATGTGGTGAAAGAGTCTTGTAGTAACTTGAACTATCAGTATCCCCCGATAACAAAGTCATTCCGACCTAGGTTGCCTACGTTTGAAGTCTCAGGGGATTATAATTGTTATTCTAGGACTAGTAAGATAGGATACAGAGTAGGGCATCTTAGCTCTGCTCCTACACAGAGAATGTCACAACTGAAAGAGAACATGACTAATCTCTCCTCTTTGTTGCAGCCAGAGGATTGTAGGAACTAAAACCAGGCCCGTGCTGACATCTGATGGTTGTGTGGTGATAACTGATTGTGAACTCACCTACATACGCAAACAATCAAACGTGTCAGAGACTGGTGAGTTGTCACGTAGAAAGTAGGACCTCCTCCCGAGATCCTTTGATGAAAGGATCCTGTGATGGGATAGGAGTACCTCGAGAGGTTCCAGAACAATTCAAAGCTAGGAATCAGATCGCAGTTGAGTTTGATTCAAGTATTTTTTGGTGGTCAACAATTAATAAAAACGTTGATTGGATAAATTATATTTACTATAACCAGCAAAGATTTATAAACCACACTTGTGATGCAATAAAGGGATTAGATGAGCAGACAGCGGCAACTATCTTAATGACAAGGCAGAATAGAATAGCTTTAGATATGCTTTTGGCTGAGAGGGGCGGAGTTTGTGTTCTGTTTGGATCTATGTGCTGTATTTTCATCCTCAAACAATATAGCACCGGACGGGTCAGTGACAAAAGAGCTTCATGGGAGTAACTACACTGACGAACAAACTGGCTGAGAGATCTGGTATTGATAGCTCCATAAACGGTTGGTTTGATAACATATTTGATAAATGGAAAACTATTGTTGTAACTATTCTGGGTGAAGTTATAGCTTCTATGGGTATACTTGTTCTTTGTGGATGTTGTCTTATTTCCTGTGTCTGAGGTTTGGTGAGAAAGGAGATGGAGAAGGTGATTTCCCAAAAGATGGTGAGATATGGCCCAATCCTGGACTCCGACCTAAGGAATTGAGGATATGACCTACCAGGCTTGGTGGAGTGACACTAGAGGGTGTCTAAAGGGGGCCAAAATATACTTCTCTGTTTGTGTTTTATGTTCTAATAGTCTTATGTTTTGTGTTCTATTAATCCTGTGTTTTATGCTTTATTAATCAAGTTAACCATGTGAATGTTTGTCTTTCCTTATGTGATGGTTTGAAGTTCTTTGATGACTGGTAACAATTTGCAAGTGGGGTGTAGATAGACTGAGGGTTTTAATCTTTTAGTATCATTATGGCCTATTAATAAAAGTGTGATTTTTTGTTTGTATTGTATTATAATGAAGGACAATCTGTGTTTTCTTATTTTTTGAATCACACCTTATTAGGTGTGAAAAGGGGGACTATTGGGGATTTATTATTCTCCTAAATTGATGGGATGACTAACTTAGAAAGAATGCATTCTTGACTGGGCTAATGTAGGTTGTGACACCTGGCAAGGCTGTGATTGATGTGAAGAGCTGTTTTAGGGGGTAAAAATAAGATAAGGATTGTGTCTTCAAATGCTAGACTATAATAGTTATTTGTGATCTATGAGCCTTCCTTGGACATAGGAATGATGTCTAAGGGAGCTGGCTCTTCTCACTATGATAGGTTGTTATGATAAACTTGTGCCTGGCTGAAGTGTGCAAAAAATGGCGCCGAGGAGATGAGACCAGCCCCTGAGCTAACGGATTGGCTGGGAGAGTTTGAACCACGCTCAAGTCTTTACTCTAATTGGCCAGCAGGGAAGTGGGAAACTTTCTGTCAGAGTATTTGGGTATTGTTTCTGAAACAATGTGTCAGTTGTCTGGGGTGTTCTGCGAGACATCTCAGAGAGCCCGTATATACGAAACATCATATTTACCATTGAAGGTTTTTGCATTAATTAAAATAACTAGTATACCTTAGAAGTCGTGTTGACCTCTTTTGTTCCTGATACCAGATTTGAATTAACGTGACTTTGACACTCTTTAAAACGTTTTGTTTTTGTATTTATTAAATGTCATATCTACAAACTGCCACGAACCTGTAGCAATTGACATTTATACTGTAGTGCATTACCTATGTCACATTCTGTAAGACCACATGAATTTAGAAAATTGAAGAAATAAAATAGTAGAATGAATAGAAGTAATATGATGGGTAAATAACTGCACGTTAGAGATTCAGAGACGGTTCATAGGCCAGAGTAAAAACAAACAGTAAAGTAAAAATGTTTTACCTCTCATTGGATGGACATGTTCCATACAGGTAGAACTTGCACAGGTGTAAATTGCTGCAGCCACTACATCCATTAGCTCTGCATAACCTCATCTTTGTCTGGGCAACTATCAGTTTGTTTCCCTTAGAGACAGCACTGGTAAACATCTCCTGATTCCCTAAAACACTTTCCAGGTCATCTTCTATCGTGCTAATGTTGGCACGCAATTCTCCCATCTCAAATGATCCATTATGGGCACAGAGGACCTTGTAGATCAGAGCTGTTGTATCCATGTCAGTCACCGTAGTAGAACACCGGACTGTTGGCCCTCGCAAAAGCACGAACTGTACATATGGTCAAAGCTGAAGTAGACCTTTGCTCTCCATTACCTACAAAACAGGTGACCAGCATGCGACAAAACCATTTCTGACTAAATGAAACTTACAGTATATGTAACCACTCCCCTGTTATGAAGGTAGCCAAGTATAACAAACAGGAAGTAGATCACACTAATGCCAGTAAACACCCTTTTAAATACGTCACATTGAACTCTGCCTGAGTGGCATGTGGAACCTTCATTTCCAGCACAATAGGCCTGTTAGACACACAGGAGCAGCAGTAGTGAGTCATTGATTCAGTTTAATGTCAATAAAGATTATATTTGTCCAAGTAAATAACGTTTCTGACATTAGGGTGTTTGAAAATATTTTAGAAACAAGTAGGCTAGTCCAAAAAACATCCACAATCAATGATTTTATGAGTGTTTTAGTTTAAAACAAAGAAATCAAACTTGTTTCATGTATGGACTGTGTCAGCAGACCTGAATAGGAAACATCATCATCAAATTCATATTTTTGCAATATTACAAACTTCTGGTTCGTTGTGAACAGCTTTACTGTTGTTAAGCCCTTACAGGTAAAGATACACAGCTATACTACATCTTTAATATGCAAATGCACTTATCATTCATCATTTTAATACATTTTCTTTCTTAATATTTATATATATATATTTTAATGAAGTTCGCGATCAAGCTTTCCATTAACTTACTGCTCAATCCTGACAAAGGCAAGTCATTGGAGAAGGCACTTGTTTTTTTATTTGGTGTCCCTCCTTTGAGCTGTTGGAACACTGTACAGTGACTCAGGAGGAGATCTAGTGATGCTTGTTGTGGTAGTTAGTGGACGAGAGAAGGCACCTGTCGAGGGAGAGAACACCCGAGATAGGTTGCTTGCTGAGGGGGAGAGTGTGCTAGAAGAATTGCTTGACGTGGAGGGGGAAGCACGTGACCCAAGAGACAGATTCCAACATCTGTCAAATGTAATACTTCCCCCCAAAAAACAAATCCTCCTCCAAATATGGTATTTTACAGTTAATACCGTCAATGGCACTCACACACACAAAGTCGAGTATGAGGATGTGTGATAAGGTGTGCTCAATGAGGATGAACGAGATAGTGGGTGAGAGGTTCTGCTGGCTGAGGGAGTGGGAGTAGTGGTCGTTGAGAGGGTGTGAGGCCGAGATAGGGTGCCAGTTGGAAGGAAAAGTGTGCGAGAGGGGGTGCTGGCTGAGGGAGTGTATAGGAGAGGGGGTGGGGGGTTGGGGAGCCAGTCTATGAGAGGCGGTGCTGGCTGGGGGAGCGAGTCTACGAGAGACTGTGCTGGCTGGGGTAGTGAATGTATAAGAGGGGGTACTGGCTGGGGTAGTGAATGTATAAGAGGGGGTACTGGCTGGGGTAGTGAGCGTACGAGAGGGGGTACTGGCTGGGGTAGTGAGTGTAGGAGAGGGGGTGCTGGCTGGGGTAGTGAGTGTAGGAGAGGGTGTACTGGCTGGGGTAATGAGTGTATAAGAGGGGGTGCTGGCTCGGCAAGCGAGTCTACAAGAGTCTGTGCTGGCTGTGGGAGCGAGTCTATGAGAGGCTGTGCTGGCTGTGGTAGTGAATGTATAAGAGGGGGTACTGGCTGGGGTAGTGAGTGTAGGAGAGGGGGTACTGGCTAGGGTAGTGAGTTTATAAGAGGGGGTACTGGCTGGGGTAGGAAATGTATAAGAGGGGGTACTGGCTGGGGTAGTGAGCGTAGGAGAGGGTGTAATGGCTGGGGTAGTGAGTGAGGGAGAGGGGGTACAGGCTGGGGTAATGAGTGTATAAGAGGGGGTGCTGGCTCGGGGAGCGAGTCTACGAGAGGCTGTGCTGGCTGGGGTAGGGAGTCTATAAGAGGGTGTACTGGCTGGGGTATTGAGCGTACGAGAGGGGGTACTGGCTGGGGTAGTGAGTGTGTGAGAGAGGTTTGCAAATGAGGGAGTGAAATCTGGGCCTAGGCTGGTATCCACCAATTGAGAACTTGGGTCTGGCATTATGAGGACTGGAGATTGACTGGATATCAATGGGGCCTGGGCAGGTTTTGGGAGAGACTGATGGACTAAACGTAAAGTGGGATGAGAATTGGTTGGATTTGAGGAAGTGGTGGCTGCAGTTTTAGATGGATTCAAAGTGGTTGGAACTCTCTTCGATGGGGTAGCAGCAGCTGTGGCTTGAATCCGGTTGGATGTTGGGGTTAAGGAGTAGCCTACACTAACCTCGGTCCCCGTGCTCAACTGCTATAAATTTGTAGAGAGAGGTTGAGATTATACTGTACTGATTTTACTTTCTTATAATGCTGTCTAACTTTCTCTACTCATTTCTCTACTCATCCGCAGCAAAATTGACTCTGGTAACCGCCTGCTGATCTCCAAAGCTTTACCCAGTCACAGGGATAACTCTTCAGTACCTGAAACTATAATTGTTTACTTTTTAACTCATAAGATCTTCCATCTGGTCAGAAATGTAAAGGCAGTGCATTATAAATCTATAACATTCGCATCGGTAAAATTAGGTGTTCTTTCCAAATGCATTCTCTCTAGAGGGTTGCTCTGCAGAGTTCCTCAGATGAGCACAATAATATTCTGGATCTTTTCCATCAAACTATGACTGGCTTCAGTGTGAAGAGTATTGAGAGGGTGCAGAATCGGATCCTGTGGGAGGTCTTTTCGTGGTAAGAATCCAAACTCCTCATGCCAAAAGAAATGTATTCTACCCAAGAAATATGTTCATATTGTCTGCGTTAATCTGCAAACAGATAACTGGTAAATGGTCCTTAGATTCTAGTAGCAAAAGAGCAGACACTTGCAAACGCTATGAGGTGACATGCCAATGAAGATACTGACAATTGAATCTGTTCCTTTCCCAAGGCAAGGAGATGTAATGAGAAAGACAAACACAGGGAAGGAGAATGAGAAGCAGCTCTTCCATGGAACAGACTCTAAACACGTGGACGCTATATGCCTGCAGAACATAGACTGGAGGATTGGTGGAACACAAGGAACGCTGTATGGGCAAGGTAAATTCTGCATTTCATGTGATATCTAATAATCTATAAGCATTGGTAGTCTATTTTTTGTTTTGAAATTTAGGGTGAAATTACCTTTATATGTATAAATAATTTGTATTTATAATTTTGGTTTTCAGATTAAATATCCACACAATTGTGAGACAATATAATAACCTTACTGTGAATGATTGGAGAATGGAACGTTTCCCCTTTGTAAGGTAATTCATGTTTTTATTTTGAAATGTGTCCTTTGTAGCTCAATTAATTGTATTAATTTTATAGTTTGACCACATAAGAATCAAAACTGCATCATTAAGGATTGTTTTGTTCTGCGTAAGTGTGATTAAATAAATGAACATCTACATACTTAAAATGTATTTGATATTATTGTAACACAGCCTTTGCATGGCACCTTGTGTCTACTCTGGACATGTACACATTTGGAACATATTAAAATCATTACATGGAAGAATCCCTCAACCTAATTGTAGATACACGTAGAGTATACAGTGAGGGAAAAAAGTATTTGATCCCCTGCTGATTTTGTACGTTTGCCCACTGACAAAGACATGATCAGTCTATAATTTTAATGGTAGGTTTATTTGAACAGTGAGAGACAGAATAACAAACAAAAAAATCCAGAAAAACGCATGTCAAAAATGTTATAAATTGATTTGCATTTTAATGAGGGAAATAAGTATTTGACCCCTCTGCAAAACATGATTTAATACTTGGTGGCAAAACCCTTGTTGGCAATCACAGAGGTCAGACGTTTCTTGTAGTTGGCCACCAGGTTTGCACACATCTCAGGAGGGATTTTGTCCCGCTCCTCTTTGCAGATCTTCTCCAAGTCATTAAGGTTTCGAGGCTGACGTTTGGCAACTCGAACATTCAGCTCCCTCCACAGATTTTCTATGGGATTAAGGTCTGGAGACTGGCTAGGCCACTCCAGGACCTTAATGTGCTTCTTCTTGAGCCACTCCTTTGTTGCCTTGGCCGTGTGTTTTGGGTCATTGTCATGCTGGAATACCCATCCACGACCCATTTTCAATGCCCTGGCTGAGGGAAGGAGGTTCTCACCCAAGATTTGACAGTACATGGCCCCCTCCATCGTCCCTTTGATGCGGTGAAGTTGTCCTGACCCTTAGCAGTAAAACACCCACAAAGCATAATGTTTCCACCTCGATGTTTGACGTGGGGATGGTGTTCTTGGGGTCATAGGCAGCATTCCTCCTCCTCCAAACACGGCGAGTTGAGTTGATGCCAAATAGCTCGATTTTGGTCTCATCTGACCACAACACTTTCACCCAGTTCTCCTCTGAATCGTTCAGATCTTCATTGGCAAACTTCAGACGGGCCTGTATATGACTTCAGACGGGCTGTAGACCACACTATTTACCAAGAGAGTTTTCATCTATATTTTTCATAGCTGTCTATTTACCACCACAAACCAATGCTGGCATTAAGATTGCACTGAATGAGTTGTACAAGGCCATTAATCAACAGGAAAACGCTCATCCAGATGCAGCGCTCCTAGTGGCCGGGGACTTTAATGCAGGGAAACTTAAATCCGTTCTACCTAATTTCTACCAGCATGTTAAATGTGCAACCAGAGGGAAAAAAAACTCTAGACCACCTTTACTCCACACACAGAGACGCATACAAAGCTCTCCCTCGCCCTCCATTTGGCAAATCTGACCATAACTCTATCCTCCTGATTCCTGCTTATAAACAAAAACTGAAGCAGGAAGCACCAGTGATTCGGTTAATAAAAAAGTGGTCAGATGACGCAGATGCTAAGCTACAGGACTGTTTTGCTAGCACAGACTGGAACATGTTCCGGGATTCTTCAGACAGCATTGAGGAGTACACCACATCAGTCACTGGCTTCATCAATAAGTGCATTGATGATGTCGTCCCCACAGTGACCGTACGTACATACCCCAACCAGAAGCCATGGATTACAGGAAACATCCGCACTGAGCTAAAGGGTAGAGCTGCCGCTTTCAAGGAACGGGACTCTAACCCGGACGCTTATAAGAAATCCCGCTATGACCTCCGACGAACCATCAAACAGGCAAAGAGTCAATACAGGTCTAAGATTGAATCATACTACACTGGCTCTGACGCTCGTCGGATGTGGCATGGCTTGAAAACTATTACAGACTACAAAGGGAAGCACAGCCGCGAGCTGCCCAGTGACACAAGCCTACCAGACGAGCTAAACCACTTCTATGCTCGCTTTGAGGCAAGCAACACTGAAGCATGCATGAGAGCACCAGCTGTTCCGGATGACTATGTGATCACGCTCTCCGTAGCCGATGTGAGTAAGACTTTTAAGCAGGTCAACATTCACAAGGCCGCAGGGCCAGACGGATTACCAGGACGTGTACTCCGAGCATGTGCTGACCAACTGGCAAGTGTCTTCACTGACATTTTCAACATGTCCCTGACTGAGTCTGTAATACCAACATGTTTCAAGCAGACCACCATAGTCCCCGTGCCCAAGAACTCTAAGATAACCTGCCTAAATGACTACCGACCCGTAGCACTGACGTCTGTAGCCATGAAGTGCTTTGAAAGACTGGTCATGGCTCACATCAACAGCATAATCCCAGAAACCCTAGACCCACTCCAATTTGCATACCGCCCCAACAGATCCACAGATGATGCAATCTCTATCGCACTCCACACTGCCCTTTCCCACCTGGACAAGAGGAACGCCTACGTGAGAATGCTATTCATTGACTACAGCTCAGCATTCAACACCATAGTGCCCTCTAAGCTCATCACTAAGCTAAGGATCCTGGGACTAAACACCTCCCTCTGCAACTGGATCCTGGACTTCCTGATGGGCCGCCCCCAGGTGGTAAGGGTAGGTAACAACACATCTGCCACACTGATCCTCAACATGGGGGCCCCTCAGGGGTGCGTGCTCAGTCCCCTCCTGTACTCTCTGTTCACCCATGACTGCATGGCCAGGCACGACTCCAACACCATCATTAAGTTTGCCGACGACACAACAGTGGTAGGCCTGATCACCGACAACGATGAGACAGCCTATAGGGAGGAGGTCAGAGATCTGGCCGTGTGGTGCCAGGACAACAACCTCTCCCTCAACGTGACCAAGACAAAGGAGATGATTGTGGACTACAGGAAAAAAAAGAGGACTGAGCACGCCCCCATTCTCATCGACGGGGCTGTAGTGGAACAGGTTGAGAGCTTCAAGTTCCTTGGTGTCCACATCACCAACGAACTATCATGGTCCAAACACACCAAGACAGTCGTGAAGAGGGCACGACAAAGCCTATTCCCCCTCAGGAGACTAAAAAGATTTGGCATGGGTCCTCAGATCCTCAAAAAATTCTACAGCTGCACCATCGAGAGCATCCTGACTGGTTGCATCACCGCCTGGTATGGCAACTGCTTGGACTCTGACCGCAAGGCACTACAGAGGGTAGTGCGTACGGCCCAGTACATCACTGGGGCAAAGCTCCCTGCCATCCAGGACCTCTATACCAGGCGGTGTCAGAGGAAGGCCCTCAAAATTGTCAAAGACTCCAGCCACCCTAGTCATAGACTGTTCTCTCTGCTACCGCACGGCAAGCGGTACCGGAGTGCCAAGTCTAGGTCCAAAAGACTTCTCAACAGCTTCTACCCCCAAGCCATAAGACTCCTGAACAGCTAATCATGGCTACCCGGACTATTTGCACTGCCCCCCCACCCCATCCTTTTTACGCTGCTGCTACTCTGTTAAGTATTTATGCATAGTCACTTTAACTCTACCCACATGTACATATTACCTCAACTACCTGGTGCCCCCGCACATTGACTCTGCAACGGTACCCCCCTGTATATATAGCCTCCCTACTGTCACTTTATTTTACTGTATATATAGCCTCCCTACTGTCACTTTATTTTACTTCTGCTCTTTTTTTCTCAACACTTTTTTTGTTGTTTTATTCTTACTTTTTTTGTTTAAAATAAATGCACTGTTGGTTAAGGGCTGTAAGTAAGCATTTCACTGCAATGTCT
>NW_028160467.1:0-25174 GCF_964263955.1 Coregonus lavaretus | reverse complement strand
AGAGAGAAAGAGAGAGAGAGAGAGAGAAAGAGAGAGAGAGAGAGAAGAGAGAGAGATCGAGAGAGAAAGAGAGAGAGAGAGAGAGAAAGAGAGAGAAAGAGAGAAGAGAGAGAGAAAGAGAGAGAGAGAGAGAGAGAGAGAGAGAGAGAGAAGAGAGAGAGGAGAGATAGAGAGAGAGAGAGAGATAGAGAGGAGAGAGAGAGAGAGATAGAGAGAGAGAGCGGGATAGAGAGAGAGAGAGAGAGATAGAGAGAAGAGAGATAGAGAGATAGAGAGATAGAGAGATAGAGAGATAGAGAGATAGAGAGATAGAGAGAGATAGAGAGATAGAGAGATAGAGAGATAGAGAGATAGAGAGATAGAGAGATAGAGAGATAGAGAGATAGAGAGTAGAGAGATAGGTAATGTAGAGAGTAGAGAGGTAGAGAGGTAGAGAGGTAGAGAGGTAGAGAGGTAGAAGGTAGAGGTAGAGAGATAGAGAGTAGAGAGATAGAGAGATAGAGAGATAGAGAGATAGAGAGATAGAGAGATAGAGAGATAGAGAGATAGATAGATAGATAAGATAGATAGATAGATAGATAGATAGATAGATAGATAGATAGATAGATAGATAGATAGTGGGATTTCATGTCTTTGGAACGTTGATGAGTGCTCTCTGTTGTCTCTGTCTGCTAAGCTTCATCATCTTGCCTGACTGTAGTGTGTGTGTGTGTGTGTGTGTGTGTGTGTGTGTGTTAGCTCATCTAGTCACTAGCACACCAGTGTGTTTTGTGTAAACTCTCCCTCGTTGATCTTTATGGGTGTGGATCGATAGGAGGAGATTTGACGTGTGTTCTACCATCGTCACGGACTGAAGAGGCTAACACCACTTCACAGGGTCATTTAGGAGGGCCTGGGGGTCACAGTCTGTGTGTGTGTGAGGGAGAGAGAGAGAGAGAAAGAGAGAGGGAGAGAAAGAGGCTGATAGTGTGTGTACACGATAGAAACAGAGAGAGAGGAGAAGGGTAAGGGAGGGAATAGTTGAGAGGTTGAATTGGTCCTACATGCCTTTTAGGTGAAATCAATAATGATCCATTCATTGAGTGTCTCTCTACTGGCTAAGGTGCCTCGTCCAATAACAACTGGGGAGAGAGGCAGGTGGTAGGGAAGCAGTGCACATACACACACACACACACACACCGAGCCCCCCCCCCCCCCCCCCCCCACCTAGGGGTGTAGCAGCAGTCTACAGGGGGTCTGTGACAGGGATCTGTCTGTCTGTGGCTTACTGAACACTGAAGGAGTTTTCCCTCTAAGCTCTCTCCCCATCCCCTCATCTTTCTATCTCTCCATTCTGACAGGCCTATTTTTAACAGACGGCTAATCCTTGGCGGGTTCTGGGATTTCTTGCTGTTTCGGGCTAATCGCCTGACATGACGTGTTAATATGATAATGGCCGTTAACACCTGTCCAATTAGCTGGATCGTGATAAACCTCAAACTCAGCGAGGACCCCATGCCGCGTTGCTAGCTCACACATAGATAGATGTAAACGCTAAACACTCTCAGTGAACTGATCAATTGACTATTTCAACATGAGTGTCGCCACCTAGTGGTAGACTGTGCACATGACATATTCCTATTATAATGACGAGCAGGGGCCAATTATGTACACTGAACAAATATATAAACGCAACATGCGACAATTTCAAAGATTTTACTGAGTTACAGTTCATGTAAGGAAACCAGTCAATTGAAATAAATTAATTAGGCCCTAATCTATGGATTTCACATGACTGGGAATACAGATATGCATATGTTGCGACAATGGACCTCAGGACCTCGTCACGGTATCTCTGTGCATTCAAATTGCCATCAAAAAAATGCAATTGTGTTCGTTGTCCGTAGCTTATGCCTGCCCATACCATAACCTCACCGCCACCATGGGGTACTCTGTTCACAACGTTGACATTAGCAAACCGCTCGCCCACACGACGCCATCTGCCCGGTACAGTTAAATCCGGGATTCCACTGTGCCAGTTTCCATCGAAGGTGAGCATTTGCCCACTGAAGTCGCTTACGACGCCAAACTGCAATCAGGTCAAGACCCTGTTGAGGACGACGAGCACGCAGATGAGCTTCCCTGAAACAGTTTCTGACAGTTGTGTAGAAACTCTTTGGTTGTGCAAACCCACAGTTTCATCAGCTGTCCGGGAGGCTGGTCTCAGACGATCTTGCAAGTGAAGAAGCCGGATGTGGAGGTCCTGGGCTGGCGTGGTTACATGTGGTCTGTGGTTGTGAGGCTGGTTGGACGTACTGCCATATTCTCTAAAACGACGTTGGAGGCGGCTTATGGTAGAAAAATTAACATTAAATTCTCTGGCATCAGCTCTGGTGGACATTCCTGCAGTCAGCAGGCCAATTCCATGCTCCCTCAAAACTCGAGACATCTGTGGCATTGTGTTGTGTGACAAAACTGCACATTTGAGTGGCCTTTTATTGTCATCAGCACAAGGTGCACCTGTGTAATGATCATGCTGTCTAATCAGCTTCTTGATATGCCACACCTGTCAGGTGGATGGATTATCTTGACAAGGGAGACATGCTCACTAACAGGGATGCAAACAAATGTGTGCATAACATTTGAGAGAAATTTGCTTTTTGTGCATATGGACAATTTCTGAGATCTTTAATTTCAGCTCATGAAACCTGGGACCAACACTTTACATGTTGCGTTTATGTTTTTGTTCAGTATATTTTGTTATACATTGAATGTTAATTTTTATTCAAATCCTAGTGTAGGGATGTGTAATTAATGGGGCTTATGAGAGACAGTGAGGGAGGAAGCCACAGAGGGTTTTTAACTATGGTTGATTTGGGTTAGGGTTGACATCTTATGTCGTGTTTTTTTATTTTTCATCTTAGTTTCTCAATGTCTGTCACCCTGGGTGGGAAACTGCTGAGTGTGAAAAACCCAGCAGCATTGCAGTTCTTGACACTCAAACCAGTGAGCCTGGCACTTACTACAATACCCCATTCAAAGGCACCTAAATCTTTTGTCTTGCCCATTCACCCTCTGAATGGCACACATACACAATCCATGTCTCAATTTTCTCAAGGCTTAAAAATCCTTATTTAACCTGTCTCCTCCCCTTCATCTACACTGATTAAAGTGGATTTAATTCCAGTGACGAATACGAGATCATAGCTTTTACCTGGATTAACCTGGTTAGTCTATGTAATGGAAAGAGCAGGTGTTCCTAATGTCTTGTACACTCAGTGTCTAGGTATACATATAAAGGAGTGTATCTATGATAACTATAGTTTCCTTTACTAGCCTAGAAAACCAGCTGGCAGGCAGACAGTGATAGTGTTTTCGTGGGCCCCCCCAAAAAAGCTTGGAGAGTAAAAAAACGTTATTAACCGGTTCCCATGCTTGTAAAATAATGGTTCTGTTCCATAACACTAGAGATCACCTTCGTTTACGCTTTCTGTTCCTTGAAATTTGGTTATTTTCTGGTTTTCGGCTCTGTTCCCTGAACTGGTTCCAACCCCTGGTATGTAGGCCTGTGTGTATATTTGATTTGTGATGTGGGTGTGGTGTTGGAAATAGATGGTGATAGATGGAGATAGATGGTAGACAGTTGCCACGCTTCAAAGCCTGGGTGTGATTGAGAAGCACAGCTTGACAACAGCAATCTGGAAGTCACAGTTGGACCTCAGACTGGTCAATCGAACTCACAGCTTCTGACAGTCACTCCATTAAAAAAACCAAAGGACAGTTTGGATTGAAGTTCACCACCACGGTAATAGTGCCCGTCCCCTCCACTACACACACACACACACACACACACACACACACACACACACACACACACACACACACACACACACACACACACACACACACACACAATGCTGATCATACTGCATTTTTTGAGTGTGTGTTGTCCCAGCCAAACCCTCAAACCCACAGACTGTGTTTCACTGTTTGTTTTACTGTGGAGAGGAGAGGAGGCGACTGGGTGGGCTGAGGTTGAGAAACAGGGGAAAGGCTGAGCACTCACTGTGTGTGGTTGTATTTTTTCATGTGTGTGTGTGTGTCTGTCTGTGTGTGTGTAAACTATAATAGCTTTCTAATGGTTTTACAGGAATACGGTAATGCTATTCACCCCAACAGAGCAGCTAAGGACAGACAGAGACAGGGATGGCTGGTCCAGAGTTCAGACAATACACATATTCACTTATCAACATAATCATTTTACTGTTTAATACTTTGCTATTAAATAGTCAACTATTACCTGTGTACAACTCTATAGTATTGAGAGGAATGCATAAATCTATTACTCCTATAAATGTCTGTTTTTCTTACATTGGAGGAGGGGAGGGGAAATAAAGACGGAGGTAGGAGGAGAGGAAATGAAAAGGGAAATAGGAAGAGAGGAGGAGAGATAAAAGGGAGCGGGATGATGGAGAGAGAGAGAGAGAGAGAGAGAGAGAGAGAGAGAGAGAGAGAGAGAGAGAGAGAGAGAGAGAGAGATTTATAAAGCTGTCGTCTGTCTTACAACAGTAGTCACTAGGAGTCAACACATAATAACATCTCCATTCACTGCGTTACAACAGTAGTCACTAGGAGTCAACACATAATAACATCTCCATTCACTGTGTTACAACAGTAGTCACTAGGAGTCAACACATAATAACATCTCCATTCACTGCCTTACAACAGTAGTCACTAGGAGTCAACACATAATAACATCTCCATTCACTGCCTTACAACAGTAGTCACTAGGAGTCAACACATAATAACATCTCCATTCACTGCCTTACAACAGTAGTCACTAGGAGTCAACACATAATAACATCTCCATTCACTGTGTTACAACAGTAGTCACTAGGATTCAACACATAATAACATCTCCATTCACTGCCTTACAACAGTAGTCACTAGGAGTCAACACATAATAACATCTCCATTCACTGCCTTACAACAGTAGTCACTAGGAGTCAACACATAATAACATCTCCATTCACTGCCTTACAACAGTAGTCACTAGGAGTCAACACATAATAACATCTCCATTCACTGTGTTACAACAGTAGTCACTAGGAGTCAACACATAATAACATCTCCATTCACTGCCTTACAACAGTAGTCACTAGGAGTCAACACATAATAACATCTCCATTCACTGCCTTACAACAGTAGTCACTAGGAGTCAACACATAATAACATCTCCATTCACTGCCTTACAACAGTAGTCACTAGGAGTCAACACATAATAACATCTCCATTCACTGTATTACAACAGTAGTCACTAGGAGTCAACACAGAATAACATCTCCATTCACTGCCTTACAACAGTAGTCACTAGGAGTCAACACAGAATAACATCTCCATTCACTGCCTTACAACAGTAGTCACTAGGAGTCAACACATAATAACATCTCCATTCACTGCGTTACAACAGTAGTCACTAGGAGTCAACACATAATAACATCTCCATTCACTGTGTTACAACAGTAGTCACTAGGAGTCAACACATAATAACAAATCCATTCACTGCCTTACAACAGTAGTCACTAGGAGTCAACACATAATAACATATCCATTCACTGCGTTACAACAGTAGTCACTAGGAGTCAACACATAATAACATCTCCATTCACTGCCTTACAACAGTAGTCACTAGGAGTCAACACATAATAACATCTCCATTCACAGCCTTACAACAGTAGTCACTAGGAGTCAACACATAATAACATCTCCATTCACTGCCTTACAACAGTAGTCACTAGGAGTCAACACATAATAACATCTCCATTCACTGCCTTACAACAGTAGTCACTAGGAGTCAACACATAATAACATCTCCATTCACTGCCTTACAACAGTAGTCACTAGGAGTCAACACATAATAACATCTCCATTCACTGCCTTACAACAGTAGTCACTAGGAGTCAACACATAATAACATCTCCATTCACTGTATTACAACAGTAGTCACTAGGAGTCAACACATAATAACATCTCCATTCACTGCCTTACAACAGTAGTCACTAGGAGTCAACACATAATAACATCTCCATTCACTGCCTTACAACAGTAGTCACTAGGAGTCAACACATAATAACATCTCCATTCACTGCCTTACAACAGTAGTCACTAGGAGTCAACACATAATAACATCTCCATTCACTGCCTTACAACAGTAGTTACTAGGAGTAAACACATAATAACATCTCCATTCACTGTGTTACAACAGTAGTCACTAGGAGTCAACACATAATAACATCTCCATTCACTGCCTTACAACAGTAGTCACTAGGAGTCAACACATAATAACATCTCCGTTCACTGCCTTACAACAGTAGTCACTAGGAGTCAACACATAATAACATCTCCATTCACTGTGTTACAACAGTAGTCACTAGGAGTCAACACATAATAACATCTCCATTCACTCTCTTACAACAGTAGTCACTAGGAGTCAACACATAATAACATCTCCATTCACTGCGTTACAACAGTAGTCACTAGGAGTCAACACATAATAACATCTCCATTCACTGCCTTACAACAGTAGTCACTAGGAGTCAACACATAATAACATCTCCATTCACTGTATTACAACAGTAGTCACTAGGAGTCAACACATAATAACATCTCCATTCACTGCCTTACAACAGTAGTCACTAGGAGTCAACACATAATAACATCTCCATTCACTGTATTACAACAGTAGTCACTAGGAGTCAACACATAATAACATCTCCATTCACTGCCTTACAACAGTAGTCACTAGGAGTCAACACATAATAACATCTCCATTCACTGCCTTACAACAGTAGTCACTAGGAGTCAACACATAATAACATCTCCGTTCACTGCCTTACAACAGTAGTCACTAGGAGTCAACACATAATAACATCTCCATTCACTGTGTTACAACAGTAGTCACTAGGAGTCAACACATAATAACATCTCCATTCACTCTCTTACAACAGTAGTCACTAGGAGTCAACACATAATAACATCTCCATTCACTGCGTTACAACAGTAGTCACTAGGAGTCAACACATAATAACATCTCCATTCACTGCCTTACAACAGTAGTCACTAGGAGTCAACACATAATAACATCTCCGTTCACTGCCTTACAACAGTAGTCACTAGGAGTCAACACATAATAACATCTCCATTCACTGCCTTACAACAGTAGTCACTAGGAGTCAACACATAATAACATCTCCATTCACTGTGTTACAACAGTAGTCACTAGGAGTCAACACATAATAACATCTCCATTCACTGCCTTACAACAGTAGTCACTAGGAGTCAACACATAATAACATCTCCATTCACTGCCTTACAACAGTAGTCACTAGGAGTCAACACATAATAACATCTCCATTCACTGCCTTACAACAGTAGTCACTAGGAGTCAACACATAATAACATCTCCATTCACTGTGTTACAACAGTAGTCACTAGGAGTCAACACATAATAACATCTCCATTCACTGCCTTACAACAGCAGTCACTAGGAGTCAACACATAATAACATCTCCATTCACTGCCTTACAACAGTAGTCACTAGGAGTCAACACATAATAACATCTCCATTCACTGTGTTACAACAGTAGTCACTAGGAGTCAACACATAATAACATCTCCATTCACTGCCTTACAACAGTAGTCACTAGGAGTCAACACATAATAACATCTCCATTCACTGTGTTACAACAGTAGTCACTAGGAGTCAACACATAATAACAAATCCATTCACTGCCTTACAACAGTAGTCACTAGGAGTCAACACATAATAACATCTCCATTCACTGCGTTACAACAGTAGTCACTAGGAGTCAACACATAATAACATCTCCATTCACTGCCTTACAACAGTAGTCACTAGGAGTCAACACATAATAACATCTCCATTCACTGTATTACAACAGTAGTCACTAGGAGTCAACACATAATAACATCTCCATTCACTGCCTTACAACAGTAGTCACTAGGAGTCAACACATAATAACATCTCCATTCACTGCCTTACAACAGTAGTCACTAGGAGTCAACACATAATAACATCTCCATTCACTGCCTTACAACAGTAGTCACTAGGAGTCAACACATAATAACATCTCCATTCACTGCCTTACAACAGTAGTCACTAGGAGTAAACACATAATAACATCTCCATTCACTGTGTTACAACAGTAGTCACTAGGAGTCAACACATAATAACATCTCCATTCACTGCCTTACAACAGTAGTCACTAGGAGTCAACACATAATAACATCTCCGTTCACTGCCTTACAACAGTAGTCACTAGGAGTCAACACATAATAACATCTCCATTCACTGTGTTACAACAGTAGTCACTAGGAGTCAACACATAATAACATCTCCATTCACTCTCTTACAACAGTAGTCACTAGGAGTCAACACATAATAACATCTCCATTCACTGCGTTACAACAGTAGTCACTAGGAGTCAACACATAATAACATCTCCATTCACTGCCTTACAACAGTAGTCACTAGGAGTCAACACATAATAACATCTCCATTCACTGTATTACAACAGTAGTCACTAGGAGTCAACACATAATAACATCTCCATTCACTGCCTTACAACAGTAGTCACTAGGAGTCAACACATAATAACATCTCCATTCACTGTATTACAACAGTAGTCACTAGGAGTCAACACATAATAACATCTCCATTCACTGCCTTACAACAGTAGTCACTAGGAGTCAACACATAATAACATCTCCATTCACTGTATTACAACAGTAGTCACTAGGAGTCAACACATAATAACATCTCCATTCACTGCCTTACAACAGTAGTCACTAGGAGTCAACACAGAATAACATCTCCATTCACTGCCTTACAACAGTAGTCACTAGGAGTCAACACATAATAACATCTCCATTCACTGCGTTACAACAGTAGTCACTAGGAGTCAACACATAATAACATCTCCATTCACTGTGTTACAACAGTAGTCACTAGGAGTCAACACATAATAACAAATCCATTCACTGCCTTACAACAGTAGTCACTAGGAGTCAACACATAATAACATCTCCATTCACTGCCTTACAACAGTAGTCACTAGGAGTCAACACATAATAACATCTCCATTCACTGCCTTACAACAGTAGTCACTAGGAGTCAACACATAATAACATCTCCATTCACTGCCTTACAACAGTAGTCACTAGGAGTCAACACATAATAACATCTCCATTCACTGCCTTACAACAGTAGTCACTAGGAGTCAACACATAATAACATCTCCATTCACTGTATTACAACAGTAGTCACTAGGAGTCAACACATAATAACATCTCCATTCACTGCCTTACAACAGTAGTCACTAGGAGTCAACACATAATAACATCTCCATTCACTGCCTTACAACAGTAGTCACTAGGAGTCAACACATAATAACATCTCCATTCACTGCCTTACAACAGTAGTCACTAGGAGTCAACACATAATAACATCTCCATTCACTGCCTTACAACAGTAGTCACTAGGAGTAAACACATAATAACATCTCCATTCACTGTGTTACAACAGTAGTCACTAGGAGTCAACACATAATAACATCTCCATTCACTGCCTTACAACAGTAGTCACTAGGAGTCAACACATAATAACATCTCCATTCACTGTATTACAACAGTAGTCACTAGGAGTCAACACATAATAACATCTCCATTCACTGCCTTACAACAGTAGTCACTAGGAGTCAACACATAATAACATCTCCATTCACTGCCTTACAACAGTAGTCACTAGGAGTCAACACATAATAACATCTCCGTTCACTGCCTTACAACAGTAGTCACTAGGAGTCAACACATAATAACATCTCCATTCACTGTGTTACAACAGTAGTCACTAGGAGTCAACACATAATAACATCTCCATTCACTCTCTTACAACAGTAGTCACTAGGAGTCAACACATAATAACATCTCCATTCACTGCGTTACAACAGTAGTCACTAGGAGTCAACACATAATAACATCTCCATTCACTGCCTTACAACAGTAGTCACTAGGAGTCAACACATAATAACATCTCCATTCACAGCCTTACAACAGTAGTCACTAGGAGTCAACTCATAATAACATCTCCATTCACTGCCTTACAACAGTAGTCACTAGGAGTCAACACATAATAACATCTCCATTCACTGCCTTACAACAGTAGTCACTAGGAGTCAACACATAATAACATCTCCATTCACTGCCTTACAACAGTAGTCACTAGGAGTCAACACATAATAACATCTCCATTCACTGCCTTACAACAGTAGTCACTAGGAGTCAACACATAATAACATCTCCATTCACTGCCTTACAACAGTAGTCACTAGGAGTCAACACATAATAACATCTCCATTCACTGTGTTACAACAGTAGTCACTAGGAGTCAACACATAATAACATCTCCATTCACTGCCTTACAACAGTAGTCACTAGGAGTCAACACATAATAACATCTCCATTCACTGCCTTACAACAGTAGTCACTAGGAGTCAACACATAATAACATCTCCATTCACTGCCTTACAACAGTAGTCACTAGGAGTCAACACATAATAACATCTCCATTCACTGTGTTACAAAAGTAGTCACTAGGAGTCAACACATAATAACATCTCCATTCACTGCCTTACAACAGCAGTCACTAGGAGTCAACACATAATAACATCTCCATTCACTGCCTTACAACAGTAGTCACTAGGAGTCAACACATAATAACATCTCCATTCACTGTGTTACAACAGTAGTCACTAGGAGTCAACACATAATAACATCTCCATTCACTGCCTTACAACAGTAGTCACTAGGAGTCAACACATAATAACATCTCCATTCACTGTCTTACAACAGTAGTCACTAGGAGTCAACACATAATAACATCTCCATTCACTGCCTTACAACAGTAGTCACTAGGAGTCAACACAGAATAACATATCCATTCACTGCCTTACAACAGTAGTCACTAGGAGTCAACACAGAATAACATCTCCATTCACTGCCTTACAACAGTAATCACTAGGAGTCAACACATAATAACATCTCCATTCACTGCCTTACAACAGTAGTCACTAGGAGTCAACACATAATAACATCTCCATTCACTGCCTTACAACAGTAGTCACTAGGAGTCAACACATAATAACATCTCCATTCACTGTGTTACAACAGTAGTCACTAGGAGTCAACACATAATAACATCTCCATTCACTGCCTTACAACAGTAGTCACTAGGAGTCAACACATAATAACATCTCCATTCACTGCCTTACAACAGTAGTCACTAGGAGTCAACACATAATAACATCTCCATTCACTGTATTACAACAGTAGTCACTAGGAGTCAACACATAATAACATCTCCATTCACTGCCTTACAACAGTAGTCACTAGGAGTCAACACAGAATAACATATCCATTCACTGCCTTACAACAGTAGTCACTAGGAGTCAACACAGAATAACATCTCCATTCACTGCCTTACAACAGTAATCACTAGGAGTCAACACATAATAACATCTCCATTCACTGCCTTACAACAGTAGTCACTAGGAGTCAACACATAATAACATCTCCATTCACTGCCTTACAACAGTAGTCACTAGGAGTCAACACATAATAACATCTCCATTCACTGTGTTACAACAGTAGTCACTAGGAGTCAACACATAATAACATCTCCATTCACTGCCTTACAACAGTAGTCACTAGGAGTCAACACATAATAACATCTCCATTCACTGCCTTACAACAGTAGTCACTAGGAGTCAACACATAATAACATCTCCATTCACTGTATTACAACAGTAGTCACTAGGAGTCAACACATAATAACATCTCCATTCACTGCCTTACAACAGTAGTCACTAGGAGTCAACACATAATAACATCTCCATTCACTGTGTTACAACAATAGTCACTAGGAGTCAACACATAATAACATCTCCATTCACTGCTTTACAACAGTAGTCACTAGGAGTCAACACATAATAACATCTCCATTCACTGCCTTACAACAGTAGTCACTAGGAGTCAACACATAATAACATCTCCATTCACTGCGTTACAACAGTAGTCACTAGGAGTCAACACATAATAACATCTCCATTCACTGCCTTACAACAGTAGTCACTAGGAGTCAACACATAATAACATCTCCATTCACTGCCTTACAACAGTAGTCACTAGGAGTCAACACATAATAACATCTCCATTCACTGCCTTACAACAGTAGTCACTACGAGTCAACACATAATAACATCTCCATTCACTGCCTTACAACAGTAGTCACTAGGAGTCAACACATAATAACATCTCCATTCACTGCCTTACAACAGTAGTCACTAGGAGTCAACACATAATAACATCTCCATTCACTGCCTTACAACAGTAGTCACTAGGAGTCAACACATAATAACATCTCCATTCACTGCCTTACAACAGTAGTCACTAGGAGTCAACACATAATAACATCTCCATTCACTGCCTTACAACAGTAGTCACTAGGAGTCAACACATAATAACATCTCCATTCACTGCCTTACAACAGTAGTCACTAGGAGTCAACACATAATAAAATCTCCATTCACTGCCTTTCAACAGTAGTCACTAGGAGTCAACACATAATAACATCTCCATTCACTGCCTTACAACAGTAGTCACTAGGAGTCAACACATAATAACATCTCCATTCACTGCGTTACAACAGCAGTCACTAGGAGTCAACACATAATAACATCTCCATTCACTGCCTTACAACAGTAGTCACTAGGAGTCAACACATAATAACATCTCCATTCACTGCCTTACAACAGTAGTCACTAGGAGTCAACACATAATAACATCTCCATTCACTGCGTTACAACAGTAGTCACTAGGAGTCAACACATAATAACATCTCCATTCACTGCCTTACAACAGTAGTCACTAGGAGTCAACACATAAAAACATCTCCATTCACTGCCTTACAACAGTAGTCACTAGGAGTCAACACATAATAACATCTCCATTCACTGCCTTACAACAGTAGTCACTAGGAGTCAACACATAATAACATCTCCATTCACTGCGTTACAACAGTAGTCACTAGGAGTCAACACATAATAACATCTCCATTCACTGCCTTACAACAGTAGTCACTAGGAGTCAACACATAATAACATCTCCATTCACAGCCTTACAACAGTAGTCACTAGGAGTCAACACATAATAACATCTCCATTCACTGCCTTACAACAGTAGTCACTAGGAGTCAACACATAATAACATCTCCATTCACTGCCTTACAACAGTAGTCACTAGGAGTCAACACATAATAACATCTCCATTCACTGCCTTACAACAGTAGTCACTAGGAGTCAACACATAATAACATCTCCATTCACTGCCTTACAACAGTAGTCACTAGGAGTCAACACATTATAACATCTCCATTCACTGCCTTACAACAGTAGTCACTAGGAGTCAACACATAATAACATCTCCATTCACTGTGTTACAACAGTAGTCACTAGGAGTCAACACATAATAACATCTCCATTCACTGCCTTACAACAGTAGTCACTAGGAGTCAACACATAATAACATCTCCATTCACTGCCTTACAACAGTAGTCACTAGGAGTCAACACATAATAACATCTCCATTCACTGCCTTACAACAGTAGTCACTAGGAGTCAACACATAATAACATCTCCATTCACTGTGTTACAACAGTAGTCACTAGGAGTCAACACATAATAACATCTCCATTCACTGCCTTACAACAGTAGTCACTAGGAGTCAACACATAATAACATCTCCATTCACTGCCTTACAACAGTAGTCACTAGGAGTCAACACATAATAACATCTCCATTCACTGCCTTACAACAGTAGTCACTAGGAGTCAACACATAATAACATCTCCATTCACTGTGTTACAACAGTAGTCACTAGGAGTCAACACATAATAACATCTCCATTCACTGCCTTACAACAGTAGTCACTAGGAGTCAACACATAATAACATCTCCATTCACTGCCTTACAACAGTAGTCACTAGGAGTCAACACATAATAACATCTCCATTCACTGCCTTACAACAGTAGTCACTAGGAGTCAACACATAATGACATCTCCATTCACTGTATTACAACAGTAGTCACTAGGAGTCAACACAGAATAACATCTCCATTCACTGCCTTACAACAGTAGTCACTAGGAGTCAACACAGAATAACATCTCCATTCACTGCCTTACAACAGTAGTCACTAGGAGTCAACACATAATAACATCTCCATTCACTGCCTTACAACAGTAGTCACTAGGAGTCAACACATAATAACATCTCCATTCACTGTATTACAACAGTAGTCACTAGGAGTCAACACATAATAACATCTCCATTCACTGCCTTACAACAGTAGTCACTAGGAGTCAACACATAATAACATCTCCATTCACTGCCTTACAACAGTAGTCACTAGGAGTCAACACATAATAACATCTCCATTCACTGCCTTACAACAGTAGTCACTAGGAGTCAACACATAATAACATCTCCATTCACTGCCTTACAACAGTAGTCACTAGGAGTCAACACATAATAACATCTCCATTCACTGCCTTACAACAGTAGTCACTAGGAGTCAACACATAATAACATCTCCATTCACTGTGTTACAACAGTAGTCACTAGGAGTCAACACATAATAACATCTCCATTCACTGCCTTACAACAGTAGTCACTAGGAGTCAACACATAATAACATCTCCATTCACTGCCTTACAACAGTAGTCACTAGGAGTCAACACATAATAACATCTCCATTCACTGCCTTACAACAGTAGTCACTAGGAGTCAACACATAATAACATCTCCATTCACTGTATTACAACAGTAGTCACTAGGAGTCAACACATAATAACATCTCCATTCACTGCCTTACAACAGTAGTCACTAGGAGTCAACACATAATAACATCTCCATTCACTGCCTTACAACAGTAGTCACTAGGAGTCAACACATAATAACATCTCCGTTCACTGCCTTACAACAGTAGTCACTAGGAGTCAACACATAATAACATCTCCATTCACTGTGTTACAACAGTAGTCACTAGGAGTCAACACATAATAACATCTCCATTCACTCTCTTACAACAGTAGTCACTAGGAGTCAACACATAATAACATCTCCATTCACTGCGTTACAACAGTAGTCACTAGGAGTCAACACATAATAACATCTCCATTCACTGCCTTACAACAGTAGTCACTAGGAGTCAACACATAATAACATCTCCATTCACAGCCTTACAACAGTAGTCACTAGGAGTCAACACATAATAACATCTCCATTCACTGCCTTACAACAGTAGTCACTAGGAGTCAACACATAATAACATCTCCATTCACTGCCTTACAACAGTAGTCACTAGGAGTCAACACATAATAACATCTCCATTCACTGCCTTACAACAGTAGTCACTAGGAGTCAACACATAATAACATCTCCATTCACTGCCTTACAACAGTAGTCACTAGGAGTCAACACATAATAACATCTCCATTCACTGCCTTACAACAGTAGTCACTAGGAGTCAACACATAATAACATCTCCATTCACTGTGTTACAACAGTAGTCACTAGGAGTCAACACATAATAACATCTCCATTCACTGCCTTACAACAGTAGTCACTAGGAGTCAACACATAATAACATCTCCATTCACTGCCTTACAACAGTAGTCACTAGGAGTCAACACATAATAACATCTCCATTCACTGCCTTACAACAGTAGTCACTAGGAGTCAACACATAATAACATCTCCATTCACTGTGTTACAACAGTAGTCACTAGGAGTCAACACATAATAACATCTCCATTCACTGCCTTACAACAGTAGTCACTAGGAGTCAACACATAATAACATCTCCATTCACTGCCTTACAACAGTAGTCACTAGGAGTCAACACATAATAACATCTCCATTCACTGTGTTACAACAGTAGTCACTAGGAGTCAACACATAATAACATCTCCATTCACTGTGTTACAACAGTAGTCACTAGGAGTCAACACATAATAACATCTCCATTCACTGCCTTACAACAGTAGTCACTAGGAGTCAACACATAATAACATCTCCATTCACTGTCTTACAACAGTAGTCACTAGGAGTCAACACATAATAACATCTCCATTCACTGCCTTACAACAGTAGTCACTAGGAGTCAACACAGAATAACATATCCATTCACTGCCTTACAACAGTAGTCACTAGGAGTCAACACAGAATAACATCTCCATTCACTGCCTTACAACAGTAATCACTAGGAGTCAACACATAATAACATCTCCATTCACTGCCTTACAACAGTAGTCACTAGGAGTCAACACATAATAACATCTCCATTCACTGCCTTACAACAGTAGTCACTAGGAGTCAACACATAATAACATCTCCATTCACTGTGTTACAACAGTAGTCACTAGGAGTCAACACATAATAACATCTCCATTCACTGCCTTACAACAGTAGTCACTAGGAGTCAACACATAATAACATCTCCATTCACTGCCTTACAACAGTAGTCACTAGGAGTCAACACATAATAACATCTCCATTCACTGTATTACAACAGTAGTCACTAGGAGTCAACACATAATAACATCTCCATTCACTGCCTTACAACAGTAGTCACTAGGAGTCAACACATAATAACATCTCCATTCACTGTGTTACAACAATAGTCACTAGGAGTCAACACATAATAACATCTCCATTCACTGCTTTACAACAGTAGTCACTAAGAGTCAACACATAATAACATCTCCATTCACTGCCTTACAACAGTAGTCACTAGGAGTCAACACATAATAACATCTCCATTCACTGCGTTACAACAGTAGTCACTAGGAGTCAACACATAATAACATCTCCATTCACTGCCTTACAACAGTAGTCACTAGGAGTCAACACATAATAACATCTCCATTCACTGCCTTACAACAGTAGTCACTAGGAGTCAACACATAATAACATCTCCATTCACTGCCTTACAACAGTAGTCACTACGAGTCAACACATAATAACATCTCCATTCACTGCCTTACAACAGTAGTCACTAGGAGTCAACACATAATAACATCTCCATTCACTGCCTTACAACAGTAGTCACTAGGAGTCAAGACATAATAACATCTCCATTCACTGCCTTACAACAGTAGTCACTAGGAGTCAACACATAATAACATCTCCATTCACTGCCTTACAACAGTAGTCACTAGGAGTCAACACATAATAACATCTCCATTCACTGCCTTACAACAGTAGTCACTAGGAGTCAACACATAATAACATCTCCATTCACTGCCTTACAACAGTAGTCACTAGGAGTCAACACATAATAAAATCTCCATTCACTGCCTTTCAACAGTAGTCACTAGGAGTCAACACATAATAACATCTCCATTCACTGCCTTACAACAGTAGTCACTAGGAGTCAACACATAATAACATCTCCATTCACTGCGTTACAACAGCAGTCACTAGGAGTCAACACATAATAACATCTCCATTCACTGCCTTACAACAGTAGTCACTAGGAGTCAACACATAATAACATCTCCATTCACTGCCTTACAACAGTAGTCACTAGGAGTCAACACATAATAACATCTCCATTCACTGCGTTACAACAGTAGTCACTAGGAGTCAACACATAATAACATCTCCATTCACTGCCTTACAACAGTAGTCACTAGGAGTCAACACATAAAAACATCTCCATTCACTGCCTTACAACAGTAGTCACTAGGAGTCAACACATAATAACATCTCCATTCACTGCCTTACAACAGTAGTCACTAGGAGTCAACACATAATAACATCTCCATTCACTGCCTTACAACAGTAGTCACTAGGAGTCAACACATAATAACATCTCCATTCACTGTGTAACAACAGTAGTCACTAGGAGTCAACACATAATAACATCTCCATTCACTGCCTTACAACAGTAGTCACTAGGAGTCAACACATAATAACATCTCCATTCACTGCCTTACAACAGTAGTCACTAGGAGTCAACACATAATAACATCTCCATTCACTGCCTTACAACAGTAGTCACTAGGAGTCAACAAATAATAACATCTCCATTCACTGTGTTACAACAGTAGTCACTAGGAGTCAACACATAATAACATCTCCATTCACTGCCTTACAACAGTAGTCACTAGGAGTCAACACATAATAACATCTCCATTCACTGCCTTACAACAGTAGTCACTAGGAGTCAACACATAATAACATCTCCATTCACTGCCTTACAACAGTAGTCACTAGGAGTCAACACATAATAACATCTCCATTCACTGCGTTACAACAGTAGTCACTAGGAGTCAACACATAATAACATCTCCATTCACTGCCTTACAACAGTAGTCACTAGGAGTCAACACATAATAACATCTCCATTCACTGCCTTACAACAGTAGTCAGTAGGAGTCAACACATAATAACATCTCCATTCACTGCCTTACAACAGTAGTCACTAGGAGTCAACACATAATAACATCTCCATTCACTGCCTTACAACAGTAGTCACTAGGAGTCAACACATAATAACATCTCCATTCACTGCCTTACAACAGTAGTCACTAGGAGTCAACACATAATAACATCTCCATTCACTGCCTTACAACAGTAGTCACTAGGAGTCAACACATAATAACATCTCCATTCACTGCCTTACAACAGTAGTCACTAGGAGTCAACACATAATAACATCTCCATTCACTGTGTTACAACAGTAGTCACTAGGAGTCAACACATAATAACATCTCCATTCACTGCCTTACAACAGTAGTCACTAGGAGTCAACACATAATAACATCTCCATTCACTGCCTTACAACAGTAGTCACTAGGAGTCAACACATAATAACATCTCCATTCACTGCCTTACAACAGTAGTCACTAGGAGTCAACACATAATAACATCTCCATTCACTGTGTTACAACAGTAGTCACTAGGAGTCAACACATAATAACATCTCCATTCACTGCCTTACAACAGTAGTCACTAGGAGTCAACACATAATAACATCTCCATTCACTGTATTACAACAGTAGTCACTAGGAGTCAACAGATAATAACATCTCCATTCACTGCCTTACAACAGTAGTCACTAGGAGTCAACACATAATAACATCTCCATTCACTGTGTTACAACAGTAGTCACTAGGAGTCAACACATAATAACATCTCCATTCACTGCCTTACAACAGTAGTCACTAGGAGTCAACACATAATAACATCTCCATTCACTGCCTTACAACAGTAGTCACTAGGAGTCAACACATAATAACATCTCCATTCACTGCGTTACAACAGTAGTCACTAGGAGTCAACACATAATAACATCTCCATTCACTGCCTTACAACAGTAGTCACTAGGAGTCAACACATAATAACATCTCCATTCACTGCTTTACAACAGTAGTCACTAGGAGTCAACACATAATAACATCTCCATTCACTGCCTTACAACAGTAGTCACTAGGAGTCAACACATAATAACATCTCCATTCACTGCCTTACAACAGTAGTCACTAGGAGTCAACACATAATAACATCTCCATTCACTGCCTTACAACAGTAGTCACTAGGAGTCAACACATAATAACATCTCCATTCACTGCCTTACAACAGTAGTCACTACAAGGCAACACATAATAACATCTCCATTCACTGCCTTACAACAGTAGTCACTAGGAGTCAACACATAATAACATCTCCATTCACTGCCTTACAACAGTAGTCATTAGGAGTCAACACATAATAACATCTCCATTCACTGCCTTACAACAGTAGTCACTAGGAGTCAACACATAATAACATCTCCATTCACTGCCTTACAACAGTAGTCACTAGGAGTCAACACATAATAACATCTCCATTCACTGCCTTACAACAGTAGTCACTAGGAGTCAACACATAATAACATCTCCATTCACTGCCTTACAACAGTAGTCACTAGGAGTCAACACATAATAACATCTCCATTCACTGCCTTACAACAGTAGTCACTAGGAGTCAACACATAATAACATCTCCATTCACTGCCTTACAACAGTAGTCACTAGGAGTCAACACATAATAACATCTCCATTCACTGCGTTACAACAGTAGTCACTAGGAGTCAACACATAATAACATCTCCATTCACTGCCTTACAACAGTAGTCACTAGGAGTCAACACATAATAACATCTCCATTCACTGCCTTACAACAGTAGTCACTAGGAGTCAACACATAATAACATCTCCATTCACTGCCTTACAACAGTAGTCAGTAGGAGTCAACACATAATAACATCTCCATTCACTGCCTTACAACAGTAGTCACTAGGAGTCAACACATAATAACATCTCCATTCACTGCCTTACAACAGTAGTCACTAGGAGTCAACACATAATAACATCTCCATTCACTGCCTTACAACAGTAGTCACTAGGAGTCAACACATAATAACATCTCCATTCACTGCCTTACAACAGTAGTCACTAGGAGTCAACACATAATAACATCTCCATTCACTGTGTTACAACAGTAGTCACTAGGAGTCAACACATAATAACATCTCCATTCACTGCCTTACAACAGTAGTCACTAGGAGTCAACACATAATAACATCTCCATTCACTGCCTTACAACAGTAGTCACTAGGAGTCAACACATAATAACATCTCCATTCACTGCCTTACAACAGTAGTCACTAGGAGTCAACACATAATAACATCTCCATTCACTGTGTTACAACAGTAGTCACTAGGAGTCAACACATAATAACATCTCCATTCACTGCCTTACAACAGTAGTCACTAGGAGTCAACACATAATAACATCTCCATTCACTGTATTACAACAGTAGTCACTAGGAGTCAACAGATAATAACATCTCCATTCACTGCCTTACAACAGTAGTCACTAGGAGTCAACACATAATAACATCTCCATTCACTGTGTTACAACAGTAGTCACTAGGAGTCAACACATGATAACATCTCCATTCACTGCCTTACAACAGTAGTCACTAGGAGTCAACACATAATAACATCTCCATTCACTGCCTTACAACAGTAGTCACTAGGAGTCAACACATAATAACATATCCATTCACTGCGTTACAACAGTAGTCAATAGGAGTCAACACATAATAACATCTCCATTCACTGCCTTACAACAGTAGTCACTAGGAGTCAACACATAATAACATCTCCATTCACTGCCTTACAACAGTAGTCACTAGGAGTCAACACATAATAACATCTCCATTCACTGCTTTACAACAGTAGTCACTAGGAGTCAACACATAATAACATCTCCATTCACTGCCTTACAACAGTAGTCACTAGGAGTCAACACATAATAACATCTCCATTCACTGCCTTACAACAGTAGTCACTAGGAGTCAACACATAATAACATCTCCATTCACTGCCTTACAACAGTAGTCACTACAAGGCAACACATAATAACTTCTCCATTCACTGCCTTACAACAGTAGTCAGTAGGAGTCAACACATAATAACATCTCCATTCACTGCCTTACAACAGTAGTCATTAGGAGTCAACACATAATAACATCTCCATTCACTGCCTTACAACAGTAGTCACTAGGAGTCAACACATAATAACATCTCCATTCACTGCCTTACAACAGTAGTCACTAGGAGTCAACACATAATAACATCTCCATTCACTGCCTTACAACAGTAGTCACTAGGAGTCAACACATAATAACATCTCCATTCACTGCCTTACAACAGTAGTCACTAGGAGTCAACACATAATAACATCTCCATTCACTGCCTTACAACAGTAGTCACTAGGAGTCAACACATAATAACATCTCCATTCACTGTGTTACAACAGTAGTCACTAGGAGTCAACACATAATAACATCTCCATTCACTGCCTTACAACAGTAGTCACTAGGAGTCAACATATAATAACATCTCCATTCACTGTATTACAACAGTAGTCACTAGGAGTCAACACATAATAACATCTCCAATCACTGCCTTACAACAGTAGTCACTAGGAGTCAACACATAATAACATCTCCATTCACTGCCTTACAACAGTAGTCACTAGGAGTCAACACATAATAACATCTCCATTCACTGCCTTACAACAGTAGTCACTAGGAGTCAACACATAATAACATCTCCATTCACTGTGTTACAACAGTAGTCACTAGGAGTCAACACATAATAACATCTCCATTCACTGCCTTACAACAGTAGTCACTAGGAGTCAACATATAATAACATCTCCATTCACTGTATTACAACAGTAGTCACTAGGAGTCAACACATAATAACATCTCCAATCACTGCCTTACAACAGTAGTCACTAGGAGTCAACACATAATAACATCTCCATTCACTGCCTTACAACAGTAGTCACTAGGAGTCAACACATAATAACATCTCCATTCACTGCCTTACAACAGTAGTCACTAGGAGTCAACACATAATAACATCTCCATTCACTGTATTACAACAGTAGTCACTAGGAGTCAACACATAATAACATCTCCATTCACTGCCTTACAACAGTAGTCACTAGGAGTCAACACATAATAACATCTCCATTCACTGCCTTACAACAGTAGTCACTAGGAGTCAACAAATAATAACATCTCCATTCACTGCGTTACAACAGTAGTCACTAGGAGTCAACGCATAATAACATCTCCATTCACTGTATTACAACAGTAGTCACTAGGAGTCAACACATAATAACATCTCCATTCACTGCCTTACAACAGTAGTCACTAGGAGTCAACACATAATAACATCTCCATTCACTGCCTTACAACAGTAGTCACTAGGAGTCAACACATAATAACATCTCCATTCACTGCCTTACAACAGTAGTCACTAGGAGTCAACACATAATAACATCTCCATTCACTGCCTTACAACAGTAGTCACTAGGAGTCAACACATAATAACATCTCCATTCACTGCCTTACAACAGTAGTCACTAGGAGTCAACATATAATAACATCTCCATTCACTGTATTACAACAGTAGTCACTAGGAGTCAAAACATAATAACATCTCCATTCACTGCCTTACAACAGTAGTCACTAGGAGTCAACACATAATAACATCTCCATTCACTGTATTACAACAGTAGTCACTAGGAGTCAACACATAATAACATCTCCATTCACTGTATTACAACAGTAGTCACTAGGAGTCAACACATACTAACATCTCCATTCACTGCCTTACAACAGTAGTCACTAGGAGTCAACACATAATAACATCTCCATTCACTGCCTTACAACAGTAGTCACTAGGAGTCAACACATAATAACATCTCCATTCACTGCCTTACAACAGTAGTCACTAGGAGTCAACACATAATAACATCTCCATTCACTGCCTTACAACAGTAGTCACTAGGAGTCAACACATAATAACATCTCCATTCACTGTATTACAACAGTAGTCACTAGGAGTCAACACATAATAACATCTCCATTCACTGTTTTACAACAGTAGTCACTAGGAGTCAACACATAATAACATCTCCATTCACTGCCTTATAACAGTAGTCACTAGGAGTCAACACATAATAACATCTCCATTCACTGCCTTACAACAGTAGTCACTAGGAGTCAACACATAATAACATCTCCATTCACTGTGTTACAACAGTAGTCACTAGGAGTCAACACATAATAACATCTCCATTCACTGTGTTACAACAGTAGTCACTAGGAGTCAACACATAATAACATCTCCATTCACTGCCTTACAACAGTAGTCACTAGGAGTCAACACATAATAACATCTCCATTCACTGCCTTACAACAGTAGTCACTAGGAGTCAACACATAATAACATCTCCATTCACTGCCTTACAACAGTAGTCACTAGGAGTCGACACATAATAACATCTCCATTCACTGCCTTACAACAGTAGTCACTAGGAGTCAACACAGAATAACATCTCCATTCACTGTGTTACAACAGTAGTCACTAGGAGTCAACACATAATAACATCTTCATTCACTGCCTTACAACAGTAGTCACTAGGAGTCAACACATAATAACATCTCCATTCACTGTCTTACAACAGTAGTCACTAGGAGTCAACACATAATAACATCTCCATTCACTGCCTTACAACAGTAGTCACTAGGAGTCGACACATAATAACATCTCCATTCACTGCCTTACAACAGTAGTCATTAGGAGTCAACACATAATAACATCTCCATTCACTGCGTTACAACAGTAGTCACTAGGAGTCAACACATCCCCTGTAGCTCAGTTGGTTGAGCATGGCGTTTGCAACGCCAGGGTTGTGGGTTCGTTTCCCACGGGGGGCCAGTATGAAAATGTATGCACTCACTAACTGTAAGTCGCTCTGGATAAGAGCGTCTGCTGAATGACTGAAATGTAAAATGTAATAACACAGATGTATGTGTGATATAGATGTTTGTTTACATCCGTGTGTTCTTCTCCTCCCCTATGCCAATGAAGACAAAAAAACACTATTTACAATGCCTATGAATGCAACATCTTCACCAGTCAAGAGCTCTGGGTCAGGCTCTTTCTCTAACATTTACAGACTCCTGCTGATGGTATTATTAACATTTGCAGACTCCCTGCTGATGGTGTAATTAACATTTACAGACTCCCTGCTGATGGTGTAATTAACATTTACAGACTCCCTGCTGATGGTGTAATTAACATTTACAGACTCCCCACTGATGGTGTAATTAACATTTACAGACTCCCTACTGATGGTGTAATTAACATTTTCAGACTCCCTACTGATGGTGTAATTAACATTTACAGACTCCCTGCTGATGGTGTAATTAACATTTACAGACTCCCTGCTGATGATGTAAATGACTCCCGCAATGCCATTTCATGGATTGCCCTGCCTTATTCATTCATATCTGTGTGTGTGTTTCTGTGCAATTGTGTGTGTGTGTGTGTGTGTGTGTGTGTGTGTCTATGCGTGTGACTTGAGTAATTATCATCTCTCTCTATCTCTCTCTCTCTCTGTGTGTGTGTGTGTGTGTGTAACCGG
>NW_028160468.1:2500-31209 GCF_964263955.1 Coregonus lavaretus | reverse complement strand
CCCATCTCCTGTTCCGTACTCGCATAATGAAGGCAACATATGGCCCGGAATCCTTTCTAATGTAACGTGTTGCACTGTGCAGCCAAGCATACAGATCTCGGATCTTAAGTTGATCGTTCTTTTGTCACTGTGAATTTCCCTGATGCCTCAGGACATTCAAATTAGCCTTGTGATTGGCTGTTAATGAGCAGTTATCTTTCTCTCCTTTCTATCTAAAAGAATGTTCTCTCTCGCTCGCTCGAACGCGATAGGCTAATGTTCTCTCTCGCTCGCTCGAACGCGATAGGCCGAGGTCCTATTACTGCAACTGAAATGCAGCCATACATCGTCATGTTATATAGCTTACTAAGACAAGATAGACTTGTCTCCACTAGGCTATGACATACAAGTGTCAAGTGAACTCAAAGTATAGTTCAATCGTGGGGTGGTCTAGCGGTTAGTTAGGGCTACAGAGTGCACATATAGGCCTGCCATTTCGGCGTGGGTTCGATTCCGTCCCATTCCGACACAAATAACTTGATCCCCCGAGATTAGTTTCCCCACGATCTTGATAGGAAATGACCATACCAGACACTTTTGGATAACATAAATATGAAGCAAATAAAATAATAAGCCAGTAGAATACACAAACATCAGTTTCCATTCATACAAAACAATTGCCCAGCTCTGGGCGCGAACTCGTGATGCTTGGAGCCAAGACGTGCTGGCCAGACCACTGCGCTATGGCAGTTCACAAAGCTCTAGCAAGTCGTGAGAATACTTGATGGTATGAGGTCGGTTGGTTTGCAGAGCCTTCCCCAAACCATAGCCCGCTAGGTACGGTACTGCATTGTATAGCCTACAAACACCGCATCCAGCTACCCCCTGGCGGTGATTATACATATTAAATATGTATTCAAATCCTCCTGCTGCAGGATTATTTTCCTCCTGCAATGAATTGGGTCATATTAAGATCCAACATCTGTACACACACACATTCGGTGCTTTGGTTAAACTTGCGCATGTTAAATGCACATGTTTGCATATGTGTATGATCAGGTGGTGTGTGTGTTATGCACGTGTGTGTGTGTGTGTGTGCAAGAGTATGTGTACCCATACACACATTGGTGCGTGTGTGTGTCTCCACATATCCGTGTGTGTGTAAGCTCACATGCACCAGCCAGTGGCCTCTCTCTCTCCGGTCAGCCTCCTTCCTGTCAAAGCAAACACGGCTGAACAAGGAGGCAGTATGTGTTCATGCTCGGCCCTAATTGTGTGATAATGAGGGAAGCGTACCAGCAGACATCACATTCACAAATAAATGTCAGAACCAACGGCAAGGGAAATTACTCACTGGTCTAGGAGTGCATCCCAACTTACACCTTATTACCTATATAGTGCACTAACTCTAACCAGAGCCCATATGGGCCCTAGTCAGAATTAGTGCACTATAATGGGAATAGGGTGCCACTTGGGATGCACTCCTAGCAGTAGTCTGGTAGCCCACCTCACTAAAAGAGACAGATATACACACAACAGCACCAAACCACAGTCCGTGTTTGACTGGGGGGGAGAGTTTCAGTGTTTGACTGGGGGGAGAGTTTCAGTGTTTGACTGGGGGGAGAGTTTCAGTGTTTGACTGGGGGAGGGGGGAGTTTCAGTGTTTGACTGGGGGAGGGGGGAGTTTCAGTGTTTGACTGGGGGAGAGTTTCAATGTTTGACTGGTGGGAGAGTTTCAGTGTTTGACTGGGGGAGAGTTTCAATGTTTGACTGGGGGGAGAGTTTCAGTGTTTGACTTGGGGGGAGAGTTTCAATGTTTGACTGGGGGGAGAGTTTCAGTGTTTGACTGGGGGGAGAGCTTCAGTGTTTGACTGGGGGAGAGTTTCAATTTTTGACTGGGGGGAGAGTTTCAATGTTTGACTGGTGGGAGAGTTTCAGTGTTTGACTGGGGGAGAGTTTCAATGTTTGACTGGGGGGAGAGTTTCAGTGTTTGACTTGGGGGGAGAGTTTCAATGTTTGACTGGGGGGAGAGTTTCAGTGTTTGACTGGGGGGAGAGTTTCAATGTTTGACTGGGGGAGAGTTTCAATGTTTGACTGGGGGGAGAGTTTCAGTGTTTGACTGGGGGGAGAGCTTCAGTGTTTGACTGGGGGAGAGTTTCAATGTTTGACTGGGGGGAGAGTTTCAGTGTTTGATTGGAGGGAGAGTTTCAGTGTTTGACTGGGAGGAGAGTTTCAATGTTTGACTGGGGGGAGAGCTTCAGTGTTTGACTGGGGGAGAGTTTCAGTGTTTCACTGGAGGGAGAGTTTCAGTGTTTGACTGGGGGGAGAGTTTCAGTGTTTGACTGGGGGGAGAGTTTCAATGTTTGACTGGGGGGAGAGTTTCAGTGATTGACTTGGGGGGAGAGTTTCAATGTTTGACTGGGGGGAGAGTTTCAGTGTTTGACTGGGGGGAGAGCTTCAGTGTTTGACTGGGGGAGAGTTTCAATGTTTGACTGGGGGGAGAGTTTCAGTGTTTGATTGGAGGGAGAGTTTCAGGGTTTGACTGGGAGGAGAGTTTCAATGTTTGACTGGGGGGAGAGCTTCAGTGTTTGACTGGGGGAGAGTTTCAGTGTTTCACTGGAGGGAGAGTTTCAGTGTTTGACTGGGGGGAGAGTTTCAGTGTTTGACTGGGGGGAGAGTTTCAATGTTTGACTGGGGGTAGATTTTCAGTGTTTGACTTGGGGGGAGAGTTTCAATGTTTGACTGGGGGGAGAGCTTCAGTGTTTGACTGGGGGGAGAGTTTCAATGTTTGACTGGGGGGAGAGCTTTATTGTTTGACTGGGGGGAGAGTTTCAAAGTTTGACTGGGGGGAGAGTTTCAGTGTTTGACTGTGGGGAGAGCTTCAGTGTTTGACTGGGGGGAGAGCTTCAGTGTTTGACTGGGGGGAGAGCTTCAGTGTTTGACTGGGGGGAGAGTTTCAGTGTTTGACTGGGGGGAGAGTGGTCCAGTGTGGGGCAGGCTTTGAGAGTAGGCCCCAGTATAGCTGAGTAGGAGCCCATCACACACACAACCTTCTCTATCCAGTGCAGAGCATGCAAGTGGAACCACATGGAGACTAGACAGCAAGAGACCAACCCCAAATACACCCTACAAAACTCCAGTTTATAATATAATTATTCTATCAACACGTGTGTTTCCATCAAACAGTGAATATAGAAAATTACAGGTACATTTCTGTAGATTATTCTTTGTGTATGCCTGAATAGCACTGAAACACAATTTAACTATCAGACATTAACCCTGGTCTCTGTGTGTGTGTGTCCGTCTGTCTGTGTCTGTCCATGTTTGTGTGTCTGTCCATGTTTGTGTGTCCCCCTCCAGCTCGGCCAAGAGGATCAAGTGTATGGAGGACGAAGTGGACAGTCCAGGAGAAGAGTCCTACTACCCAGGCCAGGGGCGCTCCCCGGGCAGCGGCAGCCAGGCCAGCAGCTGGCACGAAGTGGAACCAGGTATGTACTGCTGTAAGCTGCCAACCAACCTGCCCAACTAGTGCCAACACCCCTGTAACACACCCTTACCCTGTCCCTGATACGCTCCCTACTCTTAACTCTTTTCTTCTCTGCTAGAGACATATAGTATGTTTGGGGAGGAAGTAGACTGAGAGGAGAGTGTGTGTGGGAATGTGTGTGTCAAGAGTAAGAATGCAGGGTTGTGTATGTGAGGGTGAGAATCGTGTGCATCCTGTGTCTTCCCTGTATGTCTTTGAGTGCATTTCTACCTCACATGGTCAAATTTTTCAAATGCATGGGATGGTCAGAACCACCTTCGGACGTCATATACTTTTTTACAAAGGCGATCTGTCTTAATGGGATTAACAATGGCATTAATGCTAACACATTGAAAACCATGTAGGGAGTGGGGGGGGGGGGGGGTTGGGGGGGGACATAGGGCCCCTGCAGGAATAGTCAAAGAGGCGTATGTGTGTGTTCCACACCCTGTATCCTGTACTTATGTGTGACAGGATGTGTGTGTGTGTGTGTTTATATACCCCTCTGTGTGTCAATGTTCGTCACATGCGTGTGTTTGTGTGTGTGTCGTACCACAATGCCTTAGGCTGGCGGGCTGTAAATCACTCAGGGTCCTCCTCCTGTGCTTCAGTGGCTTCACTCTATAACACACACACTGTCCCTATATATCTCCCTCTATCTTCTCACCTTTTCACTCTCTGCTCCCTTCTTATCTACACTGAACTCAAATATAAACGCAACATGCAACAATTTCAAAGGTTTTACAGAGTTACAGGTCATGTAAGGAAAAAAGTCAATTGAAATAAATTCATTAGGCCCTAATCTATGGATTACAGATGACTGGGAATACAGATGGTCACAGATACCTTTTAAAAAAAACAGGTAGGGCTGTGGATCAGAAAACCAGTCAGTATCTGGTGTGACCACCATTTGCCTCATGCAGCGCGACACATCTCCTTCGCATAGAGTTGATCAGGCTGTTGATTGTGGCCTGTGGAATGTTCTTCCCCTCTTTAATGGCTGTGCGAAGTTGCTGGATATTGGCGGGAACTGGAACACACTGTTGTACACGTCGATCCAGAGCATCCCAAACAGGCTCAATGGCTATCATGTCTGGTGAGTATGCAGGCCATGGAAGAACTGGGACATTTTCAGCCTCCATGCAATTGGGTTCGTTGTCCGTGTGATTGCCCCTACCATAACCCCACCGCCATCTGTTCACAACGGTGACATCAGCAAACCGCTCACCCACACAACGCCATACACATGGTCTGCGGTTGTGAGGTCGGTTGGACGTACTGCCAAATTCTATAAAACGACGGAGGCAGTTTATGGTAGAGAAAGTAACATTAAATGATCTGGCAACAGCTCTGGTGGATTTTCCTGCAGTCAGCATGCCAATTGCACTCTACCTCAAAACTTGAGACATCTGTGGCACTTTGTTGTGTGATAAAACTGCACATTTTAGAATGGCCTTTTATTGTCCCCAGCACAAGGTGCACCTGTGTAATGATCATGCTGTTTAAACAGCTTATTGATATGCCACACATTGTACACAAATTTGAGTGAAATAAGCATTGATTTATTTGATATTTTATTTCAGCTCATGAAAAATGTGACCAACACTTTACATGTTGCGTTTATATTCTTGTTCAGTGTATATACAGTATATATCCTCTTCTTATGGCCTTACAGTGCAGAGAGAGAACACTTAAGGAGATAAGAGACACACACACAGCTTTCTCCCTGTCTGTGACTTCCTCGACAGACAATGTCACAGTAGAACGCTCCTTGTTCTCCTAATGAAAAGCTTTTACAGAGCTACGGTTACAGGTAGACGACAGGGAGTGTGTGTCCGTGTGCGTGTGAGCTTGTGCATGTGTGCATGTGAGTGTGTGTGGGGAGGGGGAGTGTTTGTTTTCGTTAAAGAGGGGATTTAAGAGGGTGGAGTTGCCAGTGACTCGGAGAAGAGGCCCACCTGTAGGATAAGGGGACGGGCGGGGGTTTGTTTGTTTCTGTGTCTGTGGTGTGTGTCTGTGTGTGAGTGTGTGTGTGTGTGTGTGTGTGTGTCTGTTTCATATTCCCAGAGCATAGGAATAAGACATGATGTCAGTCATTTTCCATGAGTTGAATAGGTTGTGTGAGTATGTTTGTGTACAGTGTGAGTTTGTGTGTATGCTTTTGTGAATGGGTGTGTTTGCTGTTGTGTGTATGCGCTTGTGTATGTGTGTGTTTGTGATTGCCTGTGTGTGTGCGCGTGCGATTGCGCGTGTGTAACGTGACCCCGGCCCCGGTCCACCCTTATGGGAACGGAACATGCTTAATTGATGAGGTAATGCTCCATTTTCTCTTCTAAAGCTACACTATATTCACCCTGCCTATTGTTTCTCTTCTAAAGCTACACTATATTCACCCTGCCTATTGTTTCTCTTCTAAAGCTACACTATATTCACCCTGCCTATTGTTTCTCTTCTAAAGCTACACTATATTCACCCTGCCTATTGTTTCTCTTCTAAAGCTACACTATATTCACCCTGCCTATTGTTTCTCTTCTAAAGCTACACTATATTCACCCTGCCTATTGTTTCTCTTCTAAAGCTACACTATATTCACCCTGCCTATTGTTTCTCTTCTTTTGTCTCTCAAAAGCTGGATATAAACTGCGTGGCTCGCTAGCTAGTTCGTTCATCTCAAGACAAGGTAAAGATGCATTACTCTTTCCAATTTCACCTCATATTCTCTGTTACCCGCCCCTCCCCTTCTCTCCACCCCCTCACCCTTCCCCTCTAAATCAGGACATAGTTATCTAGTTTTGTGGTTGGTGATTTGTATTGTCCAGGCTGCTCCCCCCCTCCCTCCACCTCTCCCTCCCTTCGCTGTGTGTGATTGTGATATAAAAAAAAGAATGGGGCTGAAACAGATCCTTGCGGCACACCTTAGGCCTTATAACTTTATACTTGCTCTGTATCTGTACTGTAGCATGGGGTTGGAATATTAACAGTGCACCATCATACCTACTGTATGTCCATTCAATAAACTCGACCCATTTATATCTGTTAAGTGTCTCCGAATTCAGAACCAATTGTTAAGTGTCAAATTCATAAGGAGTTCTTTAGTGTCTTAAATTAGTGGTACGTTAAACCAAAAACAACGGCAACGGTGCTTGGAGAGCTTGACTGGTAAGATGTCTTATTAAGACCTATTCTGAAAGAGATGGTGTTTTATGCTAAATATATGGGGATAGGAAGGAGGAGTGGAACTGACAGCATTTTAGTCTTATTCAAATCTGTTCATATACACCCCCAGCAAGAATATGACACCTTTTTTGTTTTTTATTTTTTTCTGACAAGCGAGCACTTAGATATGGTTATTTGCACGTTTTTATAAATTCATAGAATGTTTGGGAATGACAACAAAAAAACAGTATGAGTTGAAAAGGTAAATCACTCACCCACTCCTCCAATGACATGACATCCTCCCAGCAGCTAGCTAGCTAGCTAACGTTAAGCTCCATATTTTTTACTTGCTAAATAAATAGCTAGTTACATAAATAGATGCGCCAGCCCAGGGGTGTCAAACTCAATCAGGGCACGGGCCATATTGAACAAACAATGAATTCGCAGACAGAAATGATTAAATATTAAAGCATTAGACCTATCACTAAAAGCTTCAGTCATACATTTACATTTACATTTTAGTCATTTAGCACACGCTCTTATCCAGAGCGACTTACAGTCAGTGAGTGCATACATTTTTATTTTTAAATTTTTTTATACTGGCCCCCCATGGGAATCGAACCCACAACCCTGGCGTTGCAAGCACCATGCTCTACCAACTGAGCTACACGGGGCAAAAGTTATACTTAAATCTGAACTGGTTCTCTAGCAAATTAGTAAGATTGTCTAACCCAATGTTCAAGAATGGCCTTTTCCCCTTTATTCAGATTACAACCTCTCACTTTCAGTTATTTGAAAAGGAAATAATCTCCCAAATATCACTATTTCTAAAACAAGCCATAGAACGTTGGTTGCAATTTCAATTTAATCCTCCAGAAACGACAGAACAAATATTGCAACAAATATTGTGGTTAAACTCAAATATACTAATTGATAAAAAATCATTATTTAAAAAAAGATTTAAAAAAAGAAAAGGTATAATCTTCGTAAAGATATAATAGGTAGAACTGGTGGAGTTATGTCGCACATGCAGCTAACAAAAACATATGGAAATGTCTGCTCTACCCAAAATTACAACCAAATAATTGCAGCATTACCGCAAAAATGGAAGAGGAAAGTGGACGGGGGAAAAGTAAGGAACTTGTCTGTCGGCCCTGCATTAAAGAACATAATTGGTTAAAGAAAATTGTGATAAATACAAAAGTGTACCAGTTTCATTTAAGGACCAAAGGATTGACAGCCTTTTCATATATATTGCAAAATAATTGGGAAGAGATTTTTGACGTACCGATTCCATAGCATAGTGTTTATGAACTGATGCGCAAAACGAAGCCGGATTCAAAACATAGCATTTTTCAATTAAAATCATTATATAAAATTCTTGCTACCAATAGAATGTTAATTATATGGGGGATACAATCTTCCCAGCTCTGCAGATTTTGCTGCGAAGAGACAGAATCATTAGATCATTTGTTTTGGTACTGTCCATTTGTAGCTTGTTTTTGGACACAGGTCCAGGAATGGCTGAAGGATTGCAATATTTACCTGGAGCTAACCCTGCAGATAGCACTACTGGGTGATCTGAAAAGTCATAGTCAGTCGATCAATAATATATTAATACTTTTAGCAAAAATGTTTATTTTCAATTTACAATCTGTAGAAACAATGAGAATAGAAGGGTTCAGAACTTTTGTAAAACATCACAGTACAGTTGAAAAATATATGGCAAATAGAAATCTAATATGGATGGTGTTAAGAGACAGCTGGGTGGTGATGAATGGAGTTGAAGGATGGGACTAATAACAACTAATAACAACAAGATGACTAATGTAAAGCATACTGTGTCCATAATAAGTATATAGGTTATAGATTGAGAGCTTTTGTGAAAGAGCACAGTTAGAAAGATATGGCATATATAGAAGCAAACCGGATGGACATCATGAAAATTATTGGAGAGGTTGAGGGTAGAGGAAGTTCATGAGTAAAAACAAACAAAATATAATTATTGTAAAATTGACTGTGTCCATAAAATGTATATAGTATGTATAAGCTGGAAGTAGAGACCTAAGCGTTGTTGTTCACTAGTTTACTCCAATAAGGGGAGGGGTGGTGGGGTTGGAAAGTAATAAAGGGAAATATATTTTTTTAAAGGATATGGATATATATGTATGTATATGTATTTCTATGTATGTGTATATGTATGTGTATGTATATATATATATATATATATATATATATATATATATATATATATATATATATATATATATATACAGTGGGGAGAACAAGTATTTGATACACTGCCGATTTTGCAGGTTTTCCTACTTACAAAGCATGTAGAGGTCTGTAATTTTTATCATAGGTACACTTCAACTGTGAGAGACGGAATCTAAAACAAAAATCCAGAAAATCACATTGTATGATTTTTAAGTAATTAATTTGCATTTTATTGCATGACAAAAAGCTGATCTACCCCCTAAAAAAACACACACAAAAAATACACACAAAAAAAAAAAATGAATTCGCAGGCCAGACATAGCCTATTTGTTTTTACAAAGAAACTTGCAACTGTGACCCAAACTGGCCATTGTTTTATTTGAAAAAATATGGCAGCTTATAATGTCCACTTATGTACATAGGATGCTGTATATAGTATTTTAACATATTAAAACAAAAGAAGAGATAAATAATATTTGTCCAGTCTTTGCTGCTATGCTGCTAATTACTCCAAATAACAAAAACATAGCTATATGTTGTTGTAATATTTAAACTTAAAACATGTTTATCATTGTTTTGCACTACATGGATCAATGGTATGGTTGAATGCAGCATTGCTGTATGGTGCGCTCAAAATGTATTGTAGCTGAGTAGCCAGCCTAGACTACTGCTCAAATGTTGCTGTAATAGGCCTACATGTTTCTCCTTTGCATGGTGTTTTGTTGCAGGTTTAGTTTTTTGGTTATTCATTGTCAAGCTTTAATAACCGAAGCCAGAAAGCAACATTTTATTAGCCTAGCTAGGACTGTGGCATGTGTCTGTACACCTTCCCTCCACTGTGCGCAGTACAGGGGACACACAAAAGCAGGGCAATTGCAGTTGAATTCACAGATGCGAGCGCATCATGCTGTAATTTTTTTAAGTAGATGACTCAACTGTTGACTCATTTATACTCATTTGTGTGTCATATTTGTATGTGCTAGCCTATTAGCCACGTTATGACTGACTTGTGATCATTGCCCTTGCTGGTTTGATTGTATTGACATTCCCAGCCTTAGTTGAAGTCATCCATTTTGTTCCAAGTCATTGAAACTGAAACAGTGCATCCTGAATGGGGTGGCGGCAGGAAACAATATAGCAGGCCAGCTGTGATTTACAACCTGATAGCAATATTTTTTGGACTAACAAGAAGTGTATTGGTGAATTATATTAATCATGCATTGAACTGCATCCATCTATTCTGCCAACAATGTCTTACTGTATGTCATGGAATTTTGAGTCAAATAGAACCTATTTTTAAAACCTCTTATAAAGTTGGCTTTGAAGCATAAACTGAGAAATTGATATTTTCAACAGATATTATGATTGTCTGTTTGTTTTATATCTGCAAAGTAGTTAAAACCCTGTCAGTTCCACTTGAAACAATTGGAAGAGTTAAACAATGAGGGGACTGTGTTGCATCCTCTGTGTGTTCTGGAATTCAGCATCTCCCCCCTCAATTGTGTGCAATGTGGATTGTGTGGGTGTTTGTGTGTACGTTTTAATACATGTCTGTGTGTGTGTGTGTTACGAACCCCGTGGCTTTAAAAGTCTAGGGTGGATGGACAAGAGACCCGTAACATAACTCATGCAAATTAGAATGGTGACACAGAAACAGTGAGAACAAAAATACACCGACAACCATAAGCTACCGTCAAACACAAAATGTTTATTATGAACACACGGTAAAGGTTTGGGAAAAAGGGCTGAGCAGGACCCAAGGAATGAAACAATAGTGTCAAAAACCCCTAAACTGATCTTGCCTGCCTCAAGAACCGCTAAGCTACTGCTAATCATACAAAAATACAGTGGGTGGTCCGCTCAGGTCTAACTAGTGTTTTTAGACAATGTTCTTTCTACGGGTAATGTATGCCCAAGGGCAACTTGCTAAATCCCCCTTTTCCCAGGAACACACAACATAGTTACCATACAGAGTAACCAGCAAATGATTGAGTACACAAAAAACAGGACACCACAGTATCCATACTCACAAACGAAAAGAGTCTCTTCCAGCAAACACAACTGACTGGCTTTATAAACAATGGGATGTGTGATGTGAGTGAAAAACCAGAAACAGGTGGTGCTATGCAGAGGAATGTCCACTGATTGGTCCACCTCAGCAATCAGCAGACAAATGGATGTCGGACAGGTGGGACACCCCAACGACCACCAATCAGGAACACAAAGGACACCTGTGATTAGGGCAGAAGGAGAGGAAAAACACAAAAACACATACAGGATACCTGTATCCGTAACAGTGTGTGTGTGTGTGTACGTTTGCATATGTGTGTGTGTGTGTGTACGTTTGCATATATGTCTGTGTGTGTGTGTGTACTTTTGCATATATGTCTGTGTGTGTGTGTGTGTGTGTGTGTACCTTTGCTTATATGTCTGTGTGTGTGTGTGTGTGTGTGTGTGTGTGTGTGTGTGTGTACATTTGCATATATGTGTGTGTGTGTGTGTGTGTGTGTCTTGGTCCTCGTGTCCTTGTTTACCTGCACACTGAGTGGAAACATTGCAAGCCGACACGTGAATGTCCGCGTCACACATGTTTGTCTGTTCACATTCTCCAGATTGCTCAGGATTCAGATTTCGCCGTCATTCGAATGTCATCTCAACTTTTTTTTTCATTACGCTGTCATTCTCCTTTTGCCTTGGAGCATTGTGTTGTTGTTGATGGTGGATTTGGTTTGTTTGTGGTTACCGAGATGTGCGCGTGTGTGTGCGCGTGTGTGTGCGCGTGTGTGCATGTGTGCGTATGCGTGTGTGTGTGTGTGTGTGTGTGGAAACACTTGTCGGCATTGGGACAAGTGAGACACGTCAACAGCTGCTGAAGCCTCTTCTGGTGTGTATGCGTGCGTGCCCGTGTGTGTGTGTGTGTGTGTGTGTGTGTGTGGACCCCTCACTGCGGTGGGCAGTGTTATAATTAGACGTGTTTCGTATAAAGTGTATCCCCTTGGCCGGCATGCCAGCCATTTCCCAGGTAACCCACGTCAGGTCTGAGAAACTCATATGGCCGTCTCGTCTGGCTTAAATAGCCAAGGGACAGCAGGATTGTGTGTGTGTGTGTCTGCTTGTGTGTGTGTGTGTGTGTGTCTGCTTGTGTGTGTGTGTCTGCTTGTGAGTGTGAAGGGGGTCAGCAATGCTCTGAGCTGTATGTCTCAACTGACTATTCAAGGAGGAAGTTATTAGTTCAAAGAAACATGTCAAGAAGAAGACTTACTCAATCTATATATTTGATCAGTAAAAGCTCTGAAGCATTCTTCACCTTCCATTGGCCGGGACAATTACCAGCAGCTGCTTCCTGATTGGTCTCCACCTATCAGAGAAGGCCTTGCAGCAACTTGTATTAGACATGACTGTACATTACACACCGTTGTCCCTGGCATTGATAAGGCCGTCTGTATACATGGCTGAGCCTGCCCATCTGTCCACTCGGGTAAGGGACCCGCTCCGTTATAGCCTGTCTGGCTACCGTGCTCGCCCACGTACACACCCCTGAGTCAGGGCAGTGCAGGGACAGCTCAGGCCTGATTAATGCACACCGGAGAAGAGTCCTCGATAGAGGGGGAGACGGATGGATAGCAGAGAAAGAGGAGACGGAGGAGGAGGGGGATGCTTGATACAGAATCGCCTGCCTTACCAGCCGTGAGGCTTGTCAATTTGTCAGAGGAGGAAGGAGAGAGGGATGGAGAGATGGAGAGAGGGAGGGAGAGAGGGAGAGAGGGAGAGAGGGAGGGAGAGATGCAGCCCCTCTGTGTGATAATGCCTCTGAAGGGAGAGTGTTGAGTACGGCCAGGCTCTGATTCCACCTGACAGAACCTTTTCGAGTGTTCATTACTCACTCTGACTTTAGGCCCCTTCACCCAATCACACACACAAGCAAATACACACACACACACACGAGCGCATAGACGCATGCATGCACATACACACACAAACACTCACACACATAGTAAAGTATGCACACAATCTCTCTCTCATACACAGTCTCTCCCTTATACCCACTTTCTCCTCTCCCATTCTCTCTCTACCTTTCTTTCCCTTCTCTATATCACTTTAACTCCATGATACACATTTCATTGCTTCTTGAATGATGTGCACCTAGAGCCCTCTAGCACACGAAGAAGACTCGTCTAGAATAGCATTGTGAACAAGGACACACAAGCTCTTACGATACAGAAGCCCTTTGAAGATGAACCTGGCCACTAGCCCACAGTTCAGCCTGTGACTCCAGCCCAGGTCTAAGCCTCCTGCCCCTCCTGCCCCTCCAGTCCCTCCAGCCTCCCATGTTGCTCTGTCCACTCTAACCTATCAGAGAGGGACCAGCCCAGCGGGCCTCTGAAGCTAGCTAATAACGCTACTTGAAAAGGCAGGTGAAATAACGAATGAAGGAATGGGCCGAGGTTTCTCCTTCTCTTGTGAGCTGTTGTGGAGCTGTTATTGAGTGAAACTGTGTGTTGGATGTGGGTTTATAGACCTGTGTGTGTCTGTCTGTGTAACCTTCTGTGTCTTGCTAGCTGGTGTCCTTTCCATGGTGTCTGTATGGCCTCAACTGTTTGTATTGAAAGCAGCCAACCCTCTTCCCTTCATGTTCTCTGACCTGTGACGTGTGCCCATCCTCCAACCTGCCCCCACCCCAAAGAAGTTGCCCCTAACTGGTCCAGGATCAGATTTATTTACCCCCCTAATGGTTAAGGCTAGGATTGGGGGTTGGGTAATCTGATCCTGTGCTTAGGGGCAACTTCTACCTCAAGCCCTTCCCAACTCAGTTTGATCAAACAGTCTTCCTCAGAAACCCCTCTTTACCCAAGGGAGGCCAATGATCAGTCAGTCATAGGGGAGAGATGTCCCGGCCTCTTTCTTTGTCTCTCTCTCTTTATCTCCCTCTCTCACTCGCCTGAAAGGGGGAAGGAGTCTGCGAGGGCTGGAGAAACCAAGGTTTCTGCGTCTTTTAAGACTACCACACAGATTTATCACACACACACACCTAAGTCCCTTAACACAGAACCAGTGACAAGAACTGGAGACCTCAGTTCCACTGTTTCCAAGACGAGCTAGAAAATGTAAAAATCCACCTCTCCTTTGTGCACGGTCTTTTCGGAACGTCGGAATGCACGTTTAAGTCAAATCAAATCGCATTTGTCACATGCGCCGAATTAACAGGTGTAGACCTTACCGTGAAATGCTTACAAGCCCTTAACCAACAATGCAGTTTTAAGAAAAATACGATTTAAGAAAAATATTTACTACATAAACTAAAGTAAAAAATAAAAGAGAAACAATAAAATTACAATAACAAGGCTATATACATGGGGTACCGGTACCAAGTCAATGTGCGGGTTAGTCTTCCATAAGAAAAAGGAAAGATGCAGAGGAGAGGCATTGCAATTATTTGGAAAGCTTTATTCTTAGACTAATATTATAGCAGCTAAAGCCATTGTGTTTATTAGGTGCATTTGTTTTATCTCGTCTGTCGTGCCGGATGTGCAGAGTTTGCACAATTGAGACCATTCCGTTGGTGCATCTTGCAAGGCAAAACGAAAGCATCCAATGTGATTGGGGCGTGGTCAGATAGAGCTTTGATTGGCGGTAGTGCATAACCAATTACAGTGGAGACTGAGTATGGACCATCCAAATAATGTTCTCATGCATGTTCTCTCTACTGACTGTTCTCTTTGACTTTAACCCTTGTGGTGAATGCTATCTGAACCCATTGCTCATATTAACCCAGTAAAGCTCCAGTACACACTGGACTAGGACTGTGTGATCATTCGGTGTGCTTTGCCACAAGAACCTAACCTGTCTGTACTATACCATGCTATTTATCCCTCTTTTTACCACTCCCTCTCTCCTCTTCCCTCATCCTTCTCTTAACCCTAGTCCCCCACCATCATCCCACAGAAAAGGCATATGTGTATTTGTTCAAAAAATGCTAGATTTTTTTCCAACCATTATCGGGTATGGAAATTATATAATTCACTCATTTTTTAAAATCTAAAACATTTCAAATGAGGTCTGCTGTAATTTGATTAATCTCCCTATAAATACTGTAACTGAATAGGGAAAGATTTACTTCAAAAAGGGGAATTGCACACTTCTCAAAGTAATTAAGTAGTACTCAGCTTTGTATGATCATCATATCCAAATCATTGTCAGGTGGACTACTATTGAAGGCCCTGAAAACAACAAATGTAATACTTTTTCTGGGTAATATCTTTACACTTTCAAAATCGCAGGTCCGAGAGTAGCTGTATTTCCCTTTAAAGACCCGCCTGGAGCAGTACAGTAGCCCTGACCACTCCCCCTGTCCTCCCCTTAGCCTGCCCCACCAACCCCTCTTGCACTCACTCCCCACGCCCCGCTCTCTGCCATCTCTCACCTGTGAGCCCAGAGAGCCTGTGAGTCTCCATGACATTGCCTTATTAAATTGCACTTATCAATCATTCTTGCCAGGGATGCCACCGTCCACCACATTAAAGAAGTCAGAGAAGTGTGGTTTCAGCAGCCCTGTCGTGCCTTCGCAGACCACTTCCTACTCCCCCCGAACGGCATTCACACATCATCATCGGCCTGTTATTACAGGACCTAGAGGTAAAGTCCTCCCTGCACCCCCCAGTCCCCCCATTCACACATCATCATCGGCCTGTTATTACAGGACCTAGAGGTGAGGTCCCCCCCCCCCCCCCACACACTCTCCCTTATACTCACCAGTCCATCCCCACCCCTACCATGTCCTCCCTGCCTCCCCCTCCCCACCCCAACCATGCCCTCCCTGCCTCCCCCTCCCCACCCCAACCATGTCCTCCCTGCCTCCCCCTCCCCACCCCAACCATGTCCTTCCTGCCCCCCCCCCCCACCCCAACCGTGTCCTCCCTGCCTCCCCCAGCCCAGCACCTATATCTGCCTACTCCTGTCTCTCAGATAGTAGGGGCTGGTAGAGACTGGAGCATAGTGCTCCTTGGGGTTGGTGGTGCTGTGTGTGTTTCTGCTCATACCTGGTCCTTCCTATGCACACAGCAGTCTCTTACAGTGTTGCTACTGGAAGCAAAGTTGTACAGTATGTGCTGTATGGGTTAGAGTGTGAGCTCCCCATCTCCCGTCCCTCCACTCTCCTTTACGCTTGGTGATTGGTTCCTTAATGTCTTGCTGTTGGAAATAGTCAGTGAACAGTGGACCCAGGAGCCCATACACACCACAGCTTCATTAATGTTCCATCTGCTGTGTGGGGGGAAAAAATCTTCAGAGAATGCACTTTTGGACAATTACTACAGGCTTGATGTCCATAGTATTTTGACCAACATCCAACAAATGTAACCCCCCCCCCCAGGACTTAAAGGTTGAGGCTGGTAGGATTAAGTCGTGTCAGTAAGTGGTATAACTGTCAGATTTGGGATTTTGTGTTCTACACTAACATAAAAGGCCAAAATGGTGGAGTTCATTAATCTTCGTCGAGCCGGTTGTCATATCTATTTGGTTGACTTTAACCGCCCTGTGGTACCAATCTCAACTGTAATTGATTTATCATACTCAGAGATTCTTCTTTACGCCCCACTTTCCCTCCTGAAACGTTAGCCGAACCCGTTGAGCCGAGAGACGTAGGTGTAGCCGCAGGGCACCACAATTTGGCAAACAAAGACTCGCGAGCCACACGGTTCGTTAGCTCGACTTCTCGTCTTCAAAAGAGCTATTAAAACACTCTTCTGTTGTTCTCTCCCTCTGACTCTCCTCAGCCTCCTCCTCCCACGGATTTATGCACGCACGCACGCACACAAACACACAGACACACACACACACACACAGCTACCTGTTGATATCTCTCCCCCACAATCCACCCGTCATAATAAGGGAGGCTTTTTCATGTAATCACTGCTTTTATTATTTACATTAATCCACCTTTGTATAAAATATATTTTTTAAGGAAAAGTTGGCAGTAAAATAGAACTACAAGGTGAGGGAAGAAAAAGCCAGCGAACCAACGCGATTTGCAAAGTGGAACTAATCCAGAGAGCTTTTCTCATGCATGCCCAGACCACAATGGAGCCCACTGCTCCCTCCCATCATCTCTTCTTCCCTCCCTCCCTCCCTCCCTCCCTCCCTCCCTCCCTCCCTCCCTCCCTCCCTCCCTCATCTCTTCTTCCTTCCTTCCTTCCCTCCCTCCCTCCCTCCCTCCCTCCCTCCCTCCCTCCCTCCCTCCCTTCCTTCCTTCCTTCCTTCCTTCCTTCCTTCCTTCCTTCCTTCCTTCCTTCCTTCCTTCCTTCCTCATCTCTTCTTCCCTCCCTCCCTCCCTCCCTCCCTTCCTTCCTTCCTTCCTTCCTTCCTTCCTTCCTTCCTTCCTTCCTTCCTTCCTTCCTTCCTTCCTTCCTTCCTTCCTTCCTTCCTTCCTTCCTTCCTTCCTTCCTTCCTTCCTTCCTTCCTTCCTTCCTTCCTTCCTTCCTTCCTTCCTTCCTTCCTTCCTTCCTTCCTTCCTTCCTTCCTCCCTCCCTCCCTCCCTCCCTCCCTCATCTCTTCTTCCCTCCCTCCCTCCCTCCCTCCCTCCCTCCCTCCCTCCCTCCCTCCCTCCCTCCCTCATCTCTTCTTCCCTCCCTCCCTCCCTCCCTAACTCCCTCCCTTCCATCATCTTCCGCCAGCTGTCTGAAATCAGCCTCCAGTCTCCCCTCCCGTCCCCTCCCACATCACGACATTTGCATAAGGGAGGCCTGGGGGTGGGGGGGGGGACTTGCCAGATTAGCTACAGGCCCACCCACTGGGCACGGTGTGGGGAGGACCTGCCGTCACTTCCAGACCCACTTTCATCTGTCCTCCATAACGATGTGCTAAAGTCACCGCTAACAGGCCTCCCTTAGAGCCCCACTGAAAGGCCCTTAGAGACCCTGCTGGGGACCATGTCCCCAACCTCCTCCACCTCCCATCCACCCAATCCCCCAAACTACAGCTAGTCCCCTTGGAGTTGAATGGATGAGGTAGGGGGGCATGGGGCTACAAAGCCCTGCAAAGGGCTATTAAAGGGCCATAGCTAGCGTAGCAGGCTAGCGGTGGATCAGCTGCTCTGACATCTTTGATATCCTCCCCGTTGTCCAACAATGTGGTATGAGTACATTCAGTACAATGTGGCGCCTTGCTCATGAGGAGAAGCCCAAATAAACCTGAGAGAAAGGGAGGCCCCCGTCCTACAAAGCTCATCCAGGGAGTTTTGAGCTGTTGTGTGTCTGCTGTCATGAATACATCCTTCTCTGTAGCAGTTAGTAAATAGGCTCATTGTAACAGTGGCAGATTTCCTACCCTCCTGTCTATAAGACCTTAACACTGTTGCCCTAATTTCTCCTTTTATTTGATTTATTTTACCTTTTATTTTACCAGGCAGGTCAATTCCATTTTAAACCCTCTCCTTTACCACTTTGTGGAGTCTTTTAAAAGTGCACAATGCAACATAACAATGTTATAACAATGTTATCCTCATGGAATATGCTGGACTCTCATGGTGGTTTGACAGCTCTCCTATCATACCCAAATCATTGGTCAATAAATAGAATCTAGATCATTCAAATGATTAAGTGTTTGATAAGGATGATGCGCTGCATTGACAGGGCTCCCCTAGCCGGCTTAAAGCAGACTGAATGCTGCACTTACCAAGTAACGGTGAGCAGGCTAGTTTAACCAGGCTAGGGGTCCCCCAGGACCAGTACTTTGAATGCTAAAAAGAAGAGCGGAGGAAAAAAATAAGTAAAAGCAGTAAAAATGGGTTATGGAGGAGAGGAGCAGCACACCCCTCCCAAGTGCCCCCCTTCTCATGCTAAAATCCTTTTTGGACTCGTTAGTTGACAAGCTGAAACATAACTTTGTTTACTCTCAATTCCTCCCCTGGAAAATATTCACCATGGTGTAAATGCGGAACATGACACGTGAGCAAGGCCATTTAAGTAATTGGAAATCCTTCTGGAACACTTTAGTTTTGGTCACCCTGAAATTTTTTTTATGGAAACATTCCTAAATGACTCTGACCATTTGCATAATTGACATTGGCGGACCATTCTTGGACCTGTCTGAGCCGGTCGGCACAGTGGGACAGGAGCTGGTCAGTAGCCAGAAAGGCAGCGGGCAGTCTATACGGCAATATACTGGATGAGATAAGTGATGATAAGTGATGGTGATCTAGTGACTAAGGGTACGTCCAAAATGGCATCCTATTCTCTATATAGTGTACCCTATGGGCCCCAGTCGAAAGTAGTGCACTACATAGGGAATAGGGTGCCATTTTGACACAGCCTAAGTGACACATGTCAATGGCAGTGCTGCTGGAGAGCTCGTTGTGACGAGAGCAGTAGTGTAAAAACACAAATGATTGATTATGATCATAATGGGGGACGCAGGACCTCCCTTGAGTCGTGTGTGTGTGTGTGTGTGTGTGTGTGTGTGTGTGTCTGGGAGGGTTTCATTATCACACTTGTCAGGCGCTGCCTACAGAGTGACTTATCAAAATGTTCCTGTCTCGACTCGCCAGCCGCCCTGTACTCCTGTGCTGTACACTAGATAAATGTAGCTCAACCAGTCCAGGCCACATCTCTAGCATGGCTCCCTAAGACAACATGTGTGCTGCAGCAACCCATATCCCTATGCTATGTTCACACAGCTTGACACTTCACATACTTGAACATGAGTTATGGTTGAAAGAAGTGAGGGAAAGTTTACCAGATAGGGTTGAGGGAATGGTTTTACTGTTCTTCAACAATACATTGTACAAGTGGCAGCAACAAGCTGAATTGTGAGTGCAACTTACATTTTAAATGTTAAAATTGGCAATACTAACTTAAATGTGTTGTCAATTAGGCCTGTGGTGATAAAAGGGTCTCCCTTACTGTAACCAGTACTGCCCTGTGTGGGAGCAGGCTCAGCAGTGACCTATTACCATCAGCCAGAGAACAGTTGAACCAGTGAACTGGAGAGAGAGAAGAGAGAGGGTGGGAATGGGACAGGAGAGATAGAGACAGAGGGGTCTGAGGGCATAGACGGAGAGAGAGAGAGAGAGCGAGAGAGAGGGTGACAGAGAGAGAGAGAGAGTGGGAGGAGGAGTGACTGAGTCAGCCTGGGAAAGGGTGTGTCTGTCTCTGTGAGGTCAGTGTGGTTCTCTGTCCTGCCTGCAGCCACTGCAGCATTGCCTCAGCAAACACAGTAATTATTCAGTAGAGGAGTCTGGACACTCCACTCCTCCGCCTGTGTGTGCGCGCGCCCCGGCGACCCCACCCCTCACTCCAAAAGTCCATTCCAGCCCGCCAAACAAAAGGCAGGGACATGAAAAGACGGGGCACGGCAAAAATAAAAAAAGAGGGGTCGCTCTCTGTCTCTCTCTGTCTCAGGCTGGAAAGCGATCGAGGAAGGGCACAGGGAGTCTGCATCCCAAATTGCACACTATCCTAAATAGTGCACTACATTTGACCAGGGCCCAGTTTCCAGTCAGACTCTATTGAGGCTGTAAGTAGGCACCAGGGTGCCATTTGGGATGAACCCAGAGAGAGAGCCGTGGTCCATTCTATCAATACTGTAAATACAATGGCCACATAGCGGCATGGCAGAGGAGGAGCTTACCCTAGTTTCCAGTCAGCCTCTATTGACAGAGCCATAAATCACGGCAAAGTTAAGTGAATTACTGCAGCATGGAGCTGTGGCTTTAATAATGTTTATGTAGTATCAGCTTACCCTCTCTCTCTCTCTCTCTCTCTCAATTCAATTTCAATTTCAATTTCAATTTAAGGGCTTTATTGGCATGGGAAACGTACACTACCGTTCAAAAGTTTGGGGTCACTTAGAAGTTTCCTTTTTTTCCATGAATAGGAAATATAGCAAAATGCATAGGAAATGTAGTCATTGACAAGGTTAAAAATAATGATTTTTGAATATAAATAATAATTGTGTCCTTCAAACTTTGCTTTCGTCAAAGAATCCTCCATTTGCAGCAATTACAGCCTTGCAGTCCTTTGGCCTTCTAGTTATCAATTTGTTGAGGTAATCTGAAGAGATTTCACCCCATGCTTCCTGAAGCACCTCCCACAAGTTGGATTGGCTTGATGGGCACTTCTTCTTTATCACCACCAAAGCACCCTCAGACCATCACATTGCCTCCACCATGCTTGACAGATGGCATCAAGCACTCCTCCAGCATCTTTTCATTTGGGCTGCGTCTCACAAATGTTCTTCTTTGTGATCCGAACACCTCAAACTTCGATTTGTCTGTCCATAACACTTTTTTTCCAATCTTCCTCTGTCCAGTGTCTGTGTTATTTTGCCCATCTTAATCTTTTCTTTTTATTGGCCAGTCTGAGATATGGCTTTTTCTTTGCAACTCTGCCTAGAAGGTCAGCATCCTGGAGTCGCCTCTTCACTGTAGATGTTGAGACTGGTGTTTTGCGGGTACTATTTAATGAAGCTGCCAGTTGAGGACCTGTGAGGCGCCTGCTTCTCAAACTAGACACTCTAATGTATTTGTCCTCTTGCTCAGTTGTGCACTGGGGCCTCCCACTCCTCTTTCTATTCTGGTTAGAGACAGTTTGCGCTGTTCTGTGAAGGGAGTAGTACACAGCGTTGTATGAGATCTTCAGTTTCTTGGCAATTTCTTGCATGGAATAGCCTTCATTTCACAGAACAAGAATACACTGACGAGTTTCAGAAAAAAGTTATTTGTTTCTGGCCATTTTGATTCTGTAATCGAACCCACAATTGCTGATGCTCCAGATACTCAACTAGTCTCAAGAAGGCCAGTTTTATTGCTTCTTTAATCAGCACAACAGTTTTCAGCTGGGCTAACATCATTGCAAAAGGGTTTTCTAATGTTCAATTAGCCTTTTAAAATGATAAACTTGGATTAGCAAACACAACGTGCCATTGGAACACAGGACTGATGGTTGCTGATAATGGGCCTCTGTACACCTATGTAGATATTCCATTAAAAATCAGCCGTTTCCAGCTACAATAGCCATTTACAACATTAACAATGTCTACACCGTATTTCTGATCAATTTGATGTTATTTTAATGGACAAAAATGTTTTATTTAGAAAAACAAGGACATTTCTAAGTGACCCCAAACTTTTGAACAGTTGTGTATGTTAACATTGCCAAAGAAACTGAAGTAGATAGTAAACAAAAGTGAAATAAACAATAAATATTAACAATAAACGTTACACTCAGATGTTTCAAAAGAATAAAGACATTTCAAATGTCATATTATGTATTATGTCATAGATGTCACTTTCTCTCTCTCTCTCTCTGCTTCTCTCTCTTTCTGAGCTTACCCTCTCTCTTCTCTCTCTCTTTCATCCTGAGTCCCCCCCCCCCCCCCCCCCCCCGTCACATGTCCCAGTCAGGCTCCCCCCCCCCCGTGTCACATGTCCCAGTCAGGCTCCCCCCCCCCCCCGTCACATGTCCCAGTCAGGCTTTTATACTAACAACCAATAAACTAATAATACCTCTATTAAGAGCAGCCTAATTAGATTGTGCCGGTTACAATTAAATACTTGATAAGCCTCGCTCCATTAAGCCACTGTCAGTTATCCTGGGATACCATGTGGTGTGGGAGGACAGGAGAGAGGTGCAGTGCTGTGCTGCAGACATGCTCAGGTCAGTTCATTGAACCCACACACACGTGTGTACAGAGAAGTACGCACACACAAATACTTGTGTTCACACACACACACTTGCATTGACTCTCACACACTCTCATACAGACACGCATTCACACACACATTCACACACACACACGCACACACTCATGCATGGTATCACACACACAGATTTGAACCTTTCAGGGTTTAAATAGTTAGTTGTATCATTGGTGACTACAGCCAAAACAAACAGACATGAAATGCCTACATTTGGCACCAGCACCTCTCAACTCACCGGTCTCAGACTTCTGTTGTGACAGCCCAGACGTCAGGTGCCATAAACTGACATCACAAATGTCACTAATGTAGCCTAATTACAATAACTGTATACCTAATTGCGATAAATGTCATGTTTGGAGGTGTCAAGTCAACGGCTAATATTTTTCCCTTGAGTGTGTGAAGGAAAGCGGACTCGTGTAACTTTGGTTGTCATGGAGGGCCCATCCCCATTCTGATTGACAGTGAGGTGCATTATGGTCCGGGGGCATCTTGTCATCTGTGTGTTTCAATGTTTGTTTGTTTAAGAATTTGTGTGTGTGTGTGGGGGGGGGGGGGTCCATCTATCTAGTGGTCCTCTGTAGCTCAATTGGTAGAGCATGGCGCTTGTAACGCCAGGGTAGTGGGTTCGATCCCCGGGACCACCCATACGTAAAAATGTATGCACACATGACTGTAAGTCGCTTTGGATAAAAGCGTCTGCTAAATTACATATTATTTGCATGTAGCCCCACCGTGTGTGATACTCCGTATCACCTCCTATTTCTCTCTCCCTCAAATTCAACATGCTTTATTGACATGACAAAGTCACACATTCTCTCTCTCTCTCTCTCTCTCTCCTTATCTCTCGCTTTTTCTCTCAATTCAATTTCAATTTCAATTCAATTTAAGGGCTTTATTGGCATGGGAAACATATGTTTACATTGCCAAAGCAAGTGAAATAGATGACAAACAAAAGTGAAATAAACATAAAAAATGAACAGTAAACATTACACTCACAAAAGTTCCAAAAGAATAAAGACATTTCAAATGTCATATTATGTCTATATACTCTCCCTCAAATTCAAATTCAACATGCTTTATTGACATAATAAACTTACACATTTCCTGTCTCTATCTACCCCTCCCTCTCTCTCCGTCCACAGCGAGTCCCCATGCCACGCCGTCGAGCCTCCACTTCCCCACGTCGCCCATCATCCAGCAGCCCAGCTCCTACTTCTCCCACCCGGCCATTCGCTACCACCCCCAGGAGAGCCTCAAGGAGTTTGTCCAACTTGTCTGCCCCGACTCTGGCCAGCAAGGAGGACAGGTGGGCTTCCTTAACGTAAGAACAAGGAGCCTTTTACAGGACATATCCCTTTTATAGTAAATACCCATTTTACAGTAAATACCCCTTTTACAGTAAATACCCATTTTACAATACATACAATTTTTACAGTAAATACCCATTTTACAGTACATACCCCTTTTACAGTACATACCCCTTTTACAGTAAATACCCCTTTTACAGTACATACCTCAAACATACACTACCGGTCAAAAGTTGTAGAACACCTACTCACGCAAGGGTTTTTCTTTATTTTTACTATTTTCTACATTGTAGAATAATAGTGAAGACATCAAAACTATGAAATAACACATATGGAATCATGTAGTAACCAAAAAAGTGTTAAACAAATCAAAATATATTTTATACTTGAGATTCTTCAAAGTAGCCACCCTTTGCCTTGATGACAGTTTTGCACACTCTTGGCATTCTCTCAACCAGCTTCATGAGGTAGTCACCTGGAATGTATTGCAATTAACAGGTGTGATATTTGAGATTCTTCAAATAGCCACCCTTTGCCTTGATGACAGCTTTGCACACTCTTGGCATTCTCTCAACCAGCTTCACCTGGAATGCTTTTCCAACAGTCTTGAAGCAGTTCCCACATATGCTGAGCACTTGTTGGCTGCTTTTCCTTCACTCTGCCGTCCGACTCATCCCAAACCATCTCAATTTGGTTGAGGTCGGGGGATTGTGGAGGCCAGGTCATCAGATGCAGCACTCCCAACACTCTCCTTCCTGGTAAAATAGCCCTTACACAGCCTGGAGGTGTGTTTTGGGTCATTGTCCTGTTGAAAAACAAATTATAGTCCCACAAAGCCCAAACCAGATGGGATGGTGTACCACTGCAGAATGCCGTGGTAGCCATGCTGGTTAAGTGTGCCTTGAATTCTAAATAAATCACAGACAGTGTCACCAGCAAAGCACCCCCACACCATAACACCTCCTCCTCCATGCTTTATGGTGGGAAATACACATGCAGAGATCATCCGTTCACCCACACCGCATCTCACAAAGACACAGCGGTTGGAACCAAAAATCTCCAATTTGGACTCCAGACCAAAGGACAAATTTCATCCGGTCTAATGTCCATTGCTCGTGTTTCTTGGCCCAAGTAGGTCTCTTCTTCTTATTGGTGTCCTTTAGTAGTGGTTTCTTTGCAGCAATTCGACCACGAAGGCCTGATTCACACAGTCCCCTCTGAACAGTTGATGTTGAGATGTGTCTGTGACTTGAACTCTGTGAAGCATTTATTTGGGCTGCAATTTCTGAGGCTGGTAACTCTAATGAACTTATCCTCTGCAGCAGAGGTAACTCTGGGTCTTCCATTCCTGTGGCGGTCCTCATGAGAGCCAGTTTCATCATAGCGCTTGATGGTTTTTGCAACTGCACTTGAAGAAACTTTCAAAGTTCTTGAAATGTTGCGTATTGACTGACCTTCATGTCTTAAAGTAATGATGGACTGTCATTTCTCTTTGCTTATTTGAGTTGTTCTTGCCATAATATGGACTTGGCCTTTTTACCAAATAGGGCTATCTTCTGTATACCCCCCTACCTTGTCACAACACAACTGATTGGCTCAAACGCATTAAGAAGGAAAGAAATTCCACAAATTAACTTTTAAGAAGGCACGCCTGTTAATTGAAATGCATTCCAGGTGACTACCTCATGAAGCTGGTTGAGAGAATGCCAAGAGTGTGCAAAGCTGTCATCAAGGCAAAGGGTGGCTATTTGAAGATTCTCAAATATAAAATATATTTTGATTTGTTTAACACTTCTTTGGTTATTACATGATTCCACATGTGTTATTTCATAGTTTTGATGTCTTCACTATTATTCTACAATGTAGAAGATAGTAAAATTAAAGAAAAACCCTTGAATGAGTAGGTGTTCTAAAACTTTTGACCGGTAGTGTACATACATTTTACAGTACCAACCCTCTTTCCTCCTCGTTCGATGCCTCTCAGCCCCCTTTTGATTCTTCAGGAGTTTTCTTTCTCCCTCTATAGAACTCTGTGTTCATATTGGTCTTTGGTCCATGCACACACACATATAGCAATATACGTTAATTGGGAATTGTTTTATCTGTTAGAAGTATGCAGATATACCATGGGGGAAATACTGTATGGATGGAGTTGTGAGAAGTGGTCGAAGAGAAAGCACTGGTAGTGGAGGTGTGTGTGTGCGTGTGAGTATGTGTATGCCTGTGTGTGTGTGTGTCTGGGGTTTTTACTCTGTGTCTGCAGTTAGATAGTTGATATATTTGTGTCTAGACACTGAATCTATACGCAGGCCATACTTTTCATTCACCCATTTAATCTGAATCCATCTCTCTGTGTACTCCTACCCACAATAACCCCCCCCCCCCCCACACACACACACACACACACACTGAGACACACACACTGGGAGACACACACTCTCTCTCTCGCTCTCTCTCTTTCACTCACACACACACAGCCCCAGTCAGCCGTATAGGTCGTGAAGTCCTCCCAGTATAGACAGAGGAGCTGACCCTGTCTCCAGCCGGGCCCTGACACTACACTGAGAGAGGGAGGGATAGAGGAGTAGCAGAGATGGAGGGAGAGATGAGGGGATATGGATTTGGTCCGTATCCGGGATTTCCAATGCTTTCTCAATGGGAGTCATATGTTGATGGTCAGCAATTTCCATCCAGAGAGAGAAAGAGACACACAGAGAGAGACAGAGACAGAGAGATGGAGACAGAGAGAGCGAGAGAGAGAGAGAGAGAGAGAGAGAGAGAGAGAGAGAGAGAGAGAGAGAGAGAGAGACACAGAGAGACACAGAGAGACACAGAGAGACACAGAGAGACACAAAGAGAGCGAGACACAGAGAGACAGAGAGAGACACAGAGAGCGAGAGAGAGACACAGAGAGTTAGAGTGACACAGAGAGACAGAGAGAGAGAGAGACACAGAGAGACACAGAGAGAGACACAGAGATACACAGAGAGACACAGAAAGACACAGACAGAGAGATTGCTCACCTCTTGGCCACAGCACAGTAGACTATATGATTACAGACATTGACCCTTTCTCTCTCAGCTCATTCACCGTCAAGCCACTAACACCTCTGTCTGATCACAGCCAAATTACCTTGTTCCTCAAAAGAACAGACATGGAAACAACCACACATTCACAGCCCAGTAAGCTGTACAACATCAGAACTTCATACAGATGGACCCAAAACATCACAGAAGAAAACCAGAAAGCAACCAGTAACCAAAAAATCCATACACTCTTAGATAACTTTCTGGATACCACATCCACTCACAGTAAAGAAGGCATCAATCTAGCAGTAAAAAACATCAACAATATATTCAGGCTAACGGCAAAAGAAACACAACTGACATTTATTTTAAAAAATAAAATAAAAAGACCATAGATGACAATGTGTTTAATGCAGATTGTAAAATTATAAGGAAAAAACTTAGAACACTATCAAACCAAAAGCACAGAGACCCAAATAATGGTGAATTACGCCTTCATTACTGTGAGACTTCAAAACTCTATAAACGTACACTCAGAACCAAAAAAGCACAGTACAACAGCAAGCAGCTGACACTAATTGAGAAGTCCATAAACACAAACAACTTCTGGCAAAATTGGAAAAACCTAAAAAAAAATTTAACTAGAGGAATTAGCGATTCAAAATGGTGACATATGGACAACCCATTTTAAAACACTATACAACATAGTTCAAATGTATGCAAACGGAGAACAATGCCATATTCATGAGAAGTTGAATGGATTAGAAAAAGCTATAAAGGACAATTAAAATCCATTGGATTCCTCAATTACTGACCAGGAGCTCTATAAGAAACTTCAGGCCCTCAAATTAAAAAAAGCATGTGGACCTGATGGCATCCTAAATGAGATGTTCAGATTCACTAGTGCAACATTTCAATTGGCTATATTAAAACTGTTTAATTTTATCCTGAGTGTAGGTTATTTCCCTGACATCTGGAATTAAGGACTCGTAACCCCAATCTTTAAGACAAATTTGACCCTAACAATTACAGAGGCATTTGTGTAAAATGTAACCTGGGAAAGGTTTTCTGTAGTATTATAAATGTAAGATTTCTAAACTTCCTTAATAAGCACAATGTCTTGAGTAAAAGCCAAATTGGATTTATACCAAAACATCGCATGACCGATCATATTTACACCCTACACACCCTGATAGATAAACATGTCCACCAAAATAAAAGCATTTGATTCTATTTGGCATACAGTCAAAACTGTTCGCTGCTCTGGCACCCCAATGGTGGAACAAGCTCCCTCACGACGCCAGGACAGCGGAGTCACTCACCACCTTCCGGAGGCATTTGAAACCCCACCTCTTTAAGGAATACCTGGGATAGGATAAAGTAATCCTTCTACCCCCCCCCCCCCCAAAATTGTAAAGTGGTTATCCCACTGGCTATAGGGTGAACGCACCAATTGGTGAGTCGCTCTGGATAAGAGCGTCTGCTAAATGACGTAAATGTGCCCTTGAGCAAGGCACTTAACCCTAATTGCTCCTGTAAGTCGCTCTGGATAAGAGCGTCTGCTAAATGACTAAAATGTAAATGTAAATGTAATACAGGACTGTTCTACAAAGTTATTGAAAGTGGTGTAGGGGGTAAAACATATGACATAATTAAATCAATACGTGGAGCATCAAAATTGGCAAGAAAATAACAGAATTCTTTAACCAGGGGCAGGGCCTTCACCAGGGTTGCAATCTGAGCCCTGCACTCTTCAATATTTACATAAACGAATTGGCCACTATTCTAGAAAAATCCTCAGCCCC
>NW_028160469.1:0-43653 GCF_964263955.1 Coregonus lavaretus | reverse complement strand
CTCTCATATGCTGAACTGGTCGCATTGTGGATTTTGGTTAAAACATGATTTTGGACAATGTTCATGGAACTCAGTTTAAAACGTACTTGCAGACTTGAAAACCCTTGCCTATTGTAGAGCGCGCCTCCTACTTCCACTGCTGAACGAAAACCCATGATTTTGGACCCTGTTTTCATGCGAAAAGGCTAAAAGAAATGTTTCACGTTTGTTACACTCAAACAGTGTCTCCTCTCATATGCTGAACTGGTCGCATTGCGGATTTTGGTTAAAACATGATTTTGGACAATGTTCATGGAACTCAGTTTAAAACGTACTTGCAGACTTGAAAACCCTTGCCTATTGTAGAGCGCGCCTCCTACTTCCACTGCTGAACGAAAACCCATGATTTTGGACCCTGTTTTCATGCGAAAAGGCTAAAAGAAATGTTTCACGTTTGTTACACTCAAACAGTGTCTCCTCTCATATGCTGAACTGGTCGCATTGCGGATTTTGGTTAAAACATGATTTTGGACAATGTTCATGGAACTCAGTTTAAAACGTACTTGCAGACTTGAAAACCCTTGCCTATTGTAGAGCGCGCCTCCTACTTCCACTGCTGAACGAAAACCCATGATTTTGGACCCTGTTTTCATGCGAAAAGGCTAAAAGAAATGTTTCACGTTTGTTACACTCAGTGTCTCCTCTCATATGCTGAACTGGTCGCATTGCGGATTTTGGTTAAAACATGATTTTGGACAATGTTCATGGAACTCAGTTTAAAACGTACTTGCAGACTTGAAAACCCTTGCCTATTGTAGAGCGCGCCTCCTACTTCCACTGCTGAACGAAAACCCATGATTTTGGACCCTGTTTTCATGCGAAAAGGCTAAAAGAAATGTTTCACGTTTGTTACACTCAAACAGTGTCTCCTCTCATATGCTGAACTGGTCGCATTGCGGATTTTGGTTAAAACATGATTTTGGACAATGTTCATGAAACTCAGTTTAAAACGTACTTGCAGACTTGAAAACCCTTGCCTATTGTAGAGCGCGCCTCCTACTTCCACTGCTGAACGAAAACCCATGATTTTGGACCCTGTTTTCATGCGAAAAGGCTAAAAGAAATGTTTCACGTTTGTTACACTCAAACAGTGTCTCCTCTCATATGCTGAACTGGTCGCATTGCGGATTTTGGTTAAAACATGATTTTGGACAATGTTCATGGAACTCAGTTTAAAACGTACTTGCAGACTTGAAAACCCTTGCCTATTGTAGAGCGCGCCTCCTACTTCCACTGCTGAACGAAAACCCATGATTTTGGACCCTGTTTTCATGCGAAAAGGCTAAAAGAAATGTTTCACGTTTGTTACACTCAGTGTCTCCTCTCATATGCTGAACTGGTCGCATTGCGGATTTTGGTTAAAACATGATTTTGGACAATGTTCATGGAACTCAGTTTAAAACGTACTTGCAGACTTGAAAACCCTTGCCTATTGTAGAGCGCGCCTCCTACTTCCACTGCTGAACGAAAACCCATGATTTTGGACCCTGTTTTCATGCGAAAAGGCTAAAAGAAATGTTTCACGTTTGTTACACTCAAACAGTGTCTCCTCTCATATGCTGAACTGGTCGCATTGCGGATTTTGGCTAAAACATGATTTTGGACAATGTTCATGGAACTCAGTTTAAAACGTACTTGCAGACTTGAAAACCCTTGCCTATTGTAGAGCGCGCCTCCTACTTCCACTGCTGAACGAAAACCCATGATTTTGGACCCTGTTTTCATGCGAAAAGGCTAAAAGAAATGTTTCACGTTTGTTACACTCAAACAGTGTCTCCTCTCATATGCTGAACTGGTCGCATTGCGGATTTTGGTTAAAACATGATTTTGGACAATGTTCATGGAACTCAGTTTAAAACGTACTTGCAGACTTGAAAACCCTTGCCTATTGTAGAGCGCGCCTCCTACTTCCACTGCTGAACGAAAACCCATGATTTTGGACCCTGTTTTCATGCGAAAAGGCTAAAAGAAATGTTTCACGTTTGTTACACTCAAACAGTGTCTCCTCTCATATGCTGAACTGGTCGCATTGCGGATTTTGGTTAAAACATGATTTTGGACAATGTTCATGGAACTCAGTTTAAAACGTACTTGCAGACTTGAAAACCCTTGCCTATTGTAGAGCGCGCCTCCTACTTCCACTGCTGAACGAAAACCCATGATTTTGGACCCTGTTTTCATGCGAAAAGGCTAAAAGAAATGTTTCACGTTTGTTACACTCAAACAGTGTCTCCTCTCATATGCTGAACTGGTCGCATTGCGGATTTTGGTTAAAACATGATTTTGGACAATGTTCATGGAACTCAGTTTAAAACGTACTTGCAGACTTGAAAACCCTTGCCTATTGTAGAGCGCGCCTCCTACTTCCACTGCTGAACGAAAACCCATGATTTTGGACCCTGTTTTCATGCGAAAAGGCTAAAAGAAATGTTTCACGTTTGTTACACTCAAACAGTGTCTCCTCTCATATGCTGAACTGGTCGCATTGCGGATTTTGGTTAAAACATGATTTTGGACAATGTTCATGGAACTCAGTTTAAAACGTACTTGCAGACTTGAAAACCCTTGCCTATTGTAGAGCGCGCCTCCTACTTCCACTGCTGAACGAAAACCCATGATTTTGGACCCTGTTTTCATGCGAAAAGGCTAAAAGAAATGTTTCACGTTTGTTACACTCAAACAGTGTCTCCTCTCATATGCTGAACTGGTCGCATTGCGGATTTTGGTTAAAACATGATTTTGGACAATGTTCATGGAACTCAGTTTAAAACGTACTTGCAGACTTGAAAACCCTTGCCTATTGTAGAGCGCGCCTCCTACTTCCACTGCTGAACGAAAACCCATGATTTTGGACCCTGTTTTCATGCGAAAAGGCTAAAAGAAATGTTTCACGTTTGTTACACTCAAACAGTGTCTCCTCTCATATGCTGAACTGGTCGCATTGTGGATTTTGGTTAAACATGATTTTGGACAATGTTCATGGAACTCAGTTTAAAACGTACTTGCAGACTTGAAAACCCTTGCCTATTGTAGAGCGCGCCTCCTACTTCCACTGCTGAACGAAAACCCATGATTTTGGACCCTGTTTTCATGCGAAAAGGCTAAAAGAAATGTTTCACGTTTGTTACACTCAAACAGTGTCTCCTCTCATATGCTGAACTGGTCGCATTGCGGATTTTGGTTAAAACATGATTTTGGACAATGTTCATGAAACTCAGTTTAAAACGTACTTGCAGACTTGAAAACCCTTGCCTATTGTAGAGCGCGCCTCCTACTTCCACTGCTGAACGAAAACCCATGATTTTGGACCCTGTTTTCATGCGAAAAGGCTAAAAGAAATGTTTCACGTTTGTTACACTCAAACAGTGTCTCCTCTCATATGCTGAACTGGTCGCATTGCGGATTTTGGTTAAAACATGATTTTGGACAATGTTCATGGAACTCAGTTTAAAACGTACTTGCAGACTTGAAAACCCTTGCCTATTGTAGAGCGCGCCTCCTACTTCCACTGCTGAACGAAAACCCATGATTTTGGACCCTGTTTTCATGCGAAAAGGCTAAAAGAAATGTTTCACGTTTGTTACACTCAAACAGTGTCTCCTCTCATATGCTGAACTGGTCGCATTGCGGATTTTGGTTAAAACATGATTTTGGACAATGTTCATGGAACTCAGTTTAAAACGTACTTGCAGACTTGAAAACCCTTGCCTATTGTAGAGCGCGCCTCCTACTTCCACTGCTGAACGAAAACCCATGATTTTGGACCCTGTTTTCATGCGAAAAGGCTAAAAGAAATGTTTCACGTTTGTTACACTCAAACAGTGTCTCCTCTCATATGCTGAACTGGTCGCATTGCGGATTTTGGTTAAAACATGATTTTGGACAATGTTCATGAAACTCAGTTTAAAACGTACTTGCAGACTTGAAAACCCTTGCCTATTGTAGAGCGCGCCTCCTACTTCCACTGCTGAACGAAAACCCATGATTTTGGACCCTGTTTTCATGCGAAAAGGCTAAAAGAAATGTTTCACGTTTGTTACACTCAAACAGTGTCTCCTCTCATATGCTGAACTGGTCGCAATGCGGATTTTGGTTAAAACATGATTTTGGACAATGTTCATGGAACTCAGTTTAAAACGTACTTGCAGACTTGAAAACCCTTGCCTATTGTAGAGCGCGCCTCCTACTTCCACTGCTGAACGAAAACCCATGATTTTGGACCCTGTTTTCATGCGAAAAGGCTAAAAGAAATGTTTCACGTTTGTTACACTCAAACAGTGTCTCCTCTCATATGCTGAACTGGTCGCATTGCGGATTTTGGTTAAAACATGATTTTGGACAATGTTCATGGAACTCAGTTTAAAACGTACTTGCAGACTTGAAAACCCTTGCCTATTGTAGAGCGCGCCTCCTACTTCCACTGCTGAACGAAAACCCATGATTTTGGACCCTGTTTTCATGCGAAAAGGCTAAAAGAAATGTTTCACGTTTGTTACACTCAAACAGTGTCTCCTCTCATATGCTGAACTGGTCGCATTGCGGATTTTGGTTAAAACATGATTTTGGACAATGTTCATGGAACTCAGTTTAAAACGTACTTGCAGACTTGAAAACCCTTGCCTATTGTAGAGCGCGCCTCCTACTTCCACTGCTGAACGAAAACCCATGATTTTGGACCCTGTTTTCATGCGAAAAGGCTAAAAGAAATGTTTCACGTTTGTTACACTCAGTGTCTCCTCTCATATGCTGAACTGGTCGCATTGCGGATTTTGGTTAAAACATGATTTTGGACAATGTTCATGGAACTCAGTTTAAAACGTACTTGCAGACTTGAAAACCCTTGCCTATTGTAGAGCGCGCCTCCTACTTCCACTGCTGAACGAAAACCCATGATTTTGGACCCTGTTTTCATGCGAAAAGGCTAAAAGAAATGTTTCACGTTTGTTACACTCAAACAGTGTCTCCTCTCATATGCTGAACTGGTCGCATTGCGGATTTTGGCTAAAACATGATTTTGGACAATGTTCATGGAACTCAGTTTAAAACGTACTTGCAGACTTGAAAACCCTTGCCTATTGTAGAGCGCGCCTCCTACTTCCACTGCTGAACGAAAACCCATGATTTTGGACCCTGTTTTCATGCGAAAAGGCTAAAAGAAATGTTTCACGTTTGTTACACTCAAACAGTGTCTCCTCTCATATGCTGAACTGGTCGCATTGTGGATTTTGGTTAAAACATGATTTTGGACAATGTTCATGGAACTCAGTTTAAAACGTACTTGCAGACTTGAAAACCCTTGCCTATTGTAGAGCGCGCCTCCTACTTCCACTGCTGAACGAAAACCCATGATTTTGGACCCTGTTTTCATGCGAAAAGGCTAAAAGAAATGTTTCACGTTTGTTACACTCAAACAGTGTCTCCTCTCATATGCTGAACTGGTCGCATTGCGGATTTTGGTTAAAACATGATTTTGGACAATGTTCATGGAACTCAGTTTAAAACGTACTTGCAGACTTGAAAACCCTTGCCTATTGTAGAGCGCGCCTCCTACTTCCACTGCTGAACGAAAACCCATGATTTTGGACCCTGTTTTCATGCGAAAAGGCTAAAAGAAATGTTTCACGTTTGTTACACTCAAACAGTGTCTCCTCTCATATGCTGAACTGGTCGCATTGCGGATTTTGGTTAAAACATGATTTTGGACAATGTTCATGGAACTCAGTTTAAAACGTACTTGCAGACTTGAAAACCCTTGCCTATTGTAGAGCGCGCCTCCTACTTCCACTGCTGAACGAAAACCCATGATTTTGGACCCTGTTTTCATGCGAAAAGGCTAAAAGAAATGTTTCACGTTTGTTACACTCAAACAGTGTCTCCTCTCATATGCTGAACTGGTCGCATTGCGGATTTTGGTTAAAACATGATTTTGGACAATGTTCATGGAACTCAGTTTAAAACGTACTTGCAGACTTGAAAACCCTTGCCTATTGTAGAGCGCGCCTCCTACTTCCACTGCTGAACGAAAACCCATGATTTTGGACCCTGTTTTCATGCGAAAAGGCTAAAAGAAATGTTTCACGTTTGTTACACTCAAACAGTGTCTCCTCTCATATGCTGAACTGGTCGCAATGCGGATTTTGGTTAAAACATGATTTTGGACAATGTTCATGGAACTCAGTTTAAAACGTACTTGCAGACTTGAAAACCCTTGCCTATTGTAGAGCGCGCCTCCTACTTCCACTGCTGAACGAAAACCCATGATTTTGGACCCTGTTTTCATGCGAAAAGGCTAAAAGAAATGTTTCACCTTTGTTACACTCAAACAGTGTCTCTTCTCATATGCTGAACTGGTCGCATTGCGGATTTTGGTTAAAACATGATTTTGGACAATGTTCATGGAACTCAGTTTAAAACGTACTTGCAGACTTGAAAACCCTTGCCTATTGTAGAGCGCGCCTCCTACTTCCACTGCTGAACGAAAACCCATGATTTTGGACCCTGTTTTCATGCGAAAAGGCTAAAAGAAATGTTTCACGTTTGTTACACTCAAACAGTGTCTCCTCTCATATGCTGAACTGGTCGCATTGCGGATTTTGGTTAAAACATGATTTTGGACAATGTTCATGGAACTCAGTTTAAAACGTACTTGCAGACTTGAAAACCCTTGCCTATTGTAGAGCGCGCCTCCTACTTCCACTGCTGAACGAAAACCCATGATTTTGGACCCTGTTTTCATGCGAAAAGGCTAAAAGAAATGTTTCACGTTTGTTACACTCAAACAGTGTCTCCTCTCATATGCTGAACTGGTCGCATTGCGGATTTTGGTTAAAACATGATTTTGGACAATGTTCATGGAACTCAGTTTAAAACGTACTTGCAGACTTGAAAACCCTTGCCTATTGTAGAGCGCGCCTCCTACTTCCACTGCTGAACGAAAACCCATGATTTTGGACCCTGTTTTCATGCGAAAAGGCTAAAAGAAATGTTTCACGTTTGTTACACTCAGTGTCTCCTCTCATATGCTGAACTGGTCGCATTGCGGATTTTGGTTAAAACATGATTTTGGACAATGTTCATGGAACTCAGTTTAAAACGTACTTGCAGACTTGAAAACCCTTGCCTATTGTAGAGCGCGCCTCCTACTTCCACTGCTGAACGAAAACCCATGATTTTGGACCCTGTTTTCATGCGAAAAGGCTAAAAGAAATGTTTCACGTTTGTTACACTCAAACAGTGTCTCCTCTCATATGCTGAACTGGTCGCATTGCGGATTTTGGTTAAAACATGATTTTGGACAATGTTCATGGAACTCAGTTTAAAACGTACTTGCAGACTTGAAAACCCTTGCCTATTGTAGAGCGCGCCTCCTACTTCCACTGCTGAACGAAAACCCATGATTTTGGACCCTGTTTTCATGCGAAAAGGCTAAAAGAAATGTTTCACGTTTGTTACACTCAAACAGTGTCTCCTCTCATATGCTGAACTGGTCGCATTGCGGATTTTGGTTAAAACATGATTTTGGACAATGTTCATGGAACTCAGTTTAAAACGTACTTGCAGACTTGAAAACCCTTGCCTATTGTAGAGCGCGCCTCCTACTTCCACTGCTGAACGAAAACCCATGATTTTGGACCCTGTTTTCATGCGAAAAAGCTAAAAGAAATGTTTCACGTTTGTTACACTCAAACAGTGTCTCCTCTCATATCCTGAACTGATTGCGGATTTTGGTTAAAACATGAAAACAGGGTCCAAAATCATGGGTTTTCGTCCAGCAGTGGAAGTAGGAGGCGCGCTCTACAATAGGCAAGGGTTTTCAAGTCTGCAAGTACGTTTTAAACTGAGTTCCATGAACATTGTCCAAAATCATGTTTTAACCAAAATCCACAATGCGACCAGTTCAGCATATGAGAGGAGACACTGTTTGAGTGTAACAAACGTGAAACATTTCTTTTAGCCTTTTCGCATGAAAACAGGGTCCAAAATCATGGGTTTTCGTTCAGCAGTGGAAGTAGGAGGTGCGCTCTACAATAGGCAAGGGTTTTCAAGTCTGCAAGTACGTTTTAAACTGAGTTCCATGAACATTGTCCAAAATCATGTTTTAACAAAAATCCACAATGCGACCAGTTCAGCATATGAGAGGAGACACTGTTTGAGTGTAACAAACGTGAAACATTTCTTTTAGCCTTTTCGCATGAAAACAGGGTCCAAAATCATGGGTTTTCGTTCAGCAGTGGAAGTAGGAGGTGCGCTCTACAATAGGCAAGGGTTTTCAAGTCTGCAAGTACGTTTTAAACTGAGTTCCATGAACATTGTCCAAAATCATGTTTTAACCAAAATCCGCAATGCGACCAGTTCAGCATATGAGAGGAGACACTGTTTGAGTGTAACAAACGTGAAACATTTCTTTTAGCCTTTTCGCATGAAAACAGGGTCCAAAATCATGGGTTTTCGTTCAGCAGTGGAAGTAGGAGGCGCGCTCTACAATAGGCAAGGGTTTTCAAGTCTGCAAGTACGTTTTAAACTGAGTTCCATGAACATTGTCCAAAATCATGTTTTAACCAAAATCCGCAATGCGACCAGTTCAGCATATGAGAGGAGACACTGTTTGAGTGTAACAAACGTGAAACATTTCTTTTAGCATTTTCTCATGAAAACAGGGTCCAAAATCATGGGTTTTCGTTCAGCAGTGGAAGTAGGAGGCGCGCTCTACAATAGGCAAGGGTTTTCAAGTCTGCAAGTACGTTTTAAACTGAGTTCCATGAACATTGTCCAAAATCATGTTTTAACCAAAATCCGCAATGCGACCAGTTCAGCATATGAGAGGAGACACTGTTTGAGTGTAACAAACGTGAAACATTTCTTTTAGCCTTTTCGCATGAAAACAGGGTCCAAAATCATGGGTTTTCGTTCAGCAGTGGAAGTAGGAGGTGCGCTCTACAATAGGCAAGGGTTTTCAAGTCTGCAAGTACGTTTTAAACTGAGTTCCATGAACATTGTCCAAAATCATGTTTTAACAAAAATCCACAATGCGACCAGTTCAGCATATGAGAGGAGACACTGTTTGAGTGTAACAAACGTGAAACATTTCTTTTAGCCTTTTCGCATGAAAACAGGGTCCAAAATCATGGGTTTTCGTTCAGCAGTGGAAGTAGGAGGTGCGCTCTACAATAGGCAAGGGTTTTCAAGTCTGCAAGTACGTTTTAAACTGAGTTCCATGAACATTGTCCAAAATCATGTTTTAACCAAAATCCGCAATGCGACCAGTTCAGCATATGAGAGGAGACACTGTTTGAGTGTAACAAACGTGAAACATTTCTTTTAGCCTTTTCGCATGAAAACAGGGTCCAAAATCATGGGTTTTCGTTCAGCAGTGGAAGTAGGAGGCGCGCTCTACAATAGGCAAGGGTTTTCAAGTCTGCAAGTACGTTTTAAACTGAGTTCCATGAACATTGTCCAAAATCATGTTTTAACCAAAATCCGCAATGCGACCAGTTCAGCATATGAGAGGAGACACTGTTTGAGTGTAACAAACGTGAAACATTTCTTTTAGCATTTTCTCATGAAAACAGGGTCCAAAATCATGGGTTTTCGTTCAGCAGTGGAAGTAGGAGGCGCGCTCTACAATAGGCAAGGGTTTTCAAGTCTGCAAGTACGTTTTAAACTGAGTTCCATGAACATTGTCCAAAATCATGTTTTAACCAAAATCCGCAATGCGACCAGTTCAGCATATGAGAGGAGACACTGTTTGAGTGTAACAAACGTGAAACATTTCTTTTAGCCTTTTCGCATGAAAACAGGGTCCAAAATCATGGGTTTTCGTTCAGCAGTGGAAGTAGGAGGCGCGCTCTACAATAGGCAAGGGTTTTCAAGTCTGCAAGTACGTTTTAAACTGAGTTCCATGAACATTGTCCAAAATCATGTTTTAACCAAAATCCACAATGCGACCAGTTCAGCATATGAGAGGAGACACTGTTTGAGTGTAACAAACGTGAAACATTTCTTTTAGCCTTTTCGCATGAAAACAGGGTCCAAAATCATGGGTTTTCGTTCAGCAGTGGAAGTAGGAGGTGCGCTCTACAATAGGCAAGGGTTTTCAAGTCTGCAAGTACGTTTTAAACTGAGTTCCATGAACATTGTCCAAAATCATGTTTTAACCAAAATCCACAATGCGACCAGTTCAGCATATGAGAGGAGACACTGTTTGAGTGTAACAAACGTGAAACATTTCTTTTAGCCTTTTCGCATGAAAACAGGGTCCAAAATCATGGGTTTTCGTTCAGCAGTGGAAGTAGGAGGTGCGCTCTACAATAGGCAAGGGTTTTCAAGTCTGCAAGTACGTTTTAAACTGAGTTCCATGAACATTGTCCAAAATCATGTTTTAACCAAAATCCGCAATGCGACCAGTTCAGCATATGAGAGGAGACACTGTTTGAGTGTAACAAACGTGAAACATTTCTTTTAGCATTTTCTCATGAAAACAGGGTCCAAAATCATGGGTTTTCGTTCAGCAGTGGAAGTAGGAGGCGCGCTCTACAATAGGCAAGGGTTTTCAAGTCTGCAAGTACGTTTTAAACTGAGTTCCATGAACATTGTCCAAAATCATGTTTTAACCAAAATCCGCAATGCGACCAGTTCAGCATATGAGAGGAGACACTGTTTGAGTGTAACAAACGTGAAACATTTCTTTTAGCCTTTTCGCATGAAAACAGGGTCCAAAATCATGGGTTTTCGTTCAGCAGTGGAAGTAGGAGGCGCGCTCTACAATAGGCAAGGGTTTTCAAGTCTGCAAGTACGTTTTAAACTGAGTTCCATGAACATTGTCCAAAATCATGTTTTAACCAAAATCCGCAATGCGACCAGTTCAGCATATGAGAGGAGACACTGTTTGAGTGTAACAAACGTGAAACATTTTTTTTTGCATTTTCTCATGAAAACAGGGTCCAAAATCATGGGTTTTCGTTCAGCAGTGGAAGTAGGAGGCGCACTCTACAATAGGCAAGGGTTTTCAAGTCTGCAAGTACGTTTTAAACTGAGTTCCATGAACATTGTCCAAAATCATGTTTTAACCAAAATCCGCAATGCGACCAGTTCAGCATATGAGAGGAGACACTGTTTGAGTGTAACAAACGTGAAACATTTCTTTTAGCCTTTTCGCATGAAAACAGGGTCCAAAATCATGGGTTTTCGTTCAGCAGTGGAAGTAGGAGGCGCACTCTACAATAGGCAAGGGTTTTCAAGTCTGCAAGTACGTTTTAAACTGAGTTCCATGAACATTGTCCAAAATCATGTTTTAACCAAAATCCGCAATGCGACCAGTTCAGCATATGAGAGGAGACACTGTTTGAGTGTAACAAACGTGAAACATTTCTTTTAGCCTTTTCGCATGAAAACAGGGTCCAAAATCATGGGTTTTCGTTCAGCAGTGGAAGTAGGAGGCGCGCTCTACAATAGGCAAGGGTTTTCAAGTCTGCAAGTACGTTTTAAACTGAGTTCCATGAACATTGTCCAAAATCATGTTTTAACCAAAATCCGCAATGCGACCAGTTCAGCATATGAGAGGAGACACTGTTTGAGTGTAACAAACGTGAAACATTTCTTTTAGCCTTTTCGCATGAAAACAGGGTCCAAAATCATGGGTTTTCGTCCAGCAGTGGAAGTAGGAGGCGCGCTCTACAATTGGACCCTGTTTTCATGCGAAAAGGCTAAAAGAAATGTTTCACGTTTGTTACACTCAAACAGTGTCTCCTCTCATATGCTGAACTGGTCGCATTGTGGATTTTGGTTAAAACATGATTTTGGACAATGTTCATGGAACTCAGTTTAAAACGTACTTGCAGACTTGAAAACCCTTGCCTATTGTAGAGCGCGCCTCCTACTTCCACTGCTGAACGAAAACCCATGATTTTGGACCCTGTTTTCATGCGAAAAGGCTAAAAGAAATGTTTCACGTTTGTTACACTCAAACAGTGTCTCCTCTCATATGCTGAACTGGTCGCATTGCGGATTTTGGTTAAAACATGATTTTGGACAATGTTCATGGAACTCAGTTTAAAACGTACTTGCAGACTTGAAAACCCTTGCCTATTGTAGAGCGCGCCTCCTACTTCCACTGCTGAACGAAAACCCATGATTTTGGACCCTGTTTTCATGCGAAAAGGCTAAAAGAAATGTTTCACGTTTGTTACACTCAAACAGTGTCTCCTCTCATATGCTGAACTGGTCGCATTGCGGATTTTGGTTAAAACATGATTTTGGACAATGTTCATGGAACTCAGTTTAAAACGTACTTGCAGACTTGAAAACCCTTGCCTATTGTAGAGCGCGCCTCCTACTTCCACTGCTGAACGAAAACCCATGATTTTGGACCCTGTTTTCATGCGAAAAGGCTAAAAGAAATGTTTCACGTTTGTTACACTCAAACAGTGTCTCCTCTCATATGCTGAACTGGTCGCATTGCGGATTTTGGTTAAAACATGATTTTGGACAATGTTCATGGAACTCAGTTTAAAACGTACTTGCAGACTTGAAAACCCTTGCCTATTGTAGAGCGCGCCTCCTACTTCCACTGCTGAACGAAAACCCATGATTTTGGACCCTGTTTTCATGCGAAAAGGCTAAAAGAAATGTTTCACGTTTGTTACACTCAAACAGTGTCTCCTCTCATATGCTGAACTGGTCGCATTGTGGATTTTGGTTAAAACATGATTTTGGACAATGTTCATGGAACTCAGTTTAAAACGTACTTGCAGACTTGAAAACCCTTGCCTATTGTAGAGCGCGCCTCCTACTTCCACTGCTGAACGAAAACCCATGATTTTGGACCCTGTTTTCATGCGAAAAGGCTAAAAGAAATGTTTCACGTTTGTTACACTCAAACAGTGTCTCCTCTCATATGCTGAACTGGTCGCATTGTGGATTTTGGTTAAAACATGATTTTGGACAATGTTCATGGAACTCAGTTTAAAACGTACTTGCAGACTTGAAAACCCTTGCCTATTGTAGAGCGCGCCTCCTACTTCCACTGCTGAACGAAAACCCATGATTTTGGACCCTGTTTTCATGCGAAAAGGCTAAAAGAAATGTTTCACGTTTGTTACACTCAAACAGTGTCTCCTCTCATATGCTGAACTGGTCGCATTGTGGATTTTGGTTAAAACATGATTTTGGACAATGTTCATGGAACTCAGTTTAAAACGTACTTGCAGACTTGAAAACCCTTGCCTATTGTAGAGCGCGCCTCCTACTTCCACTGCTGAACGAAAACCCATGATTTTGGACCCTGTTTTCATGCGAAAAGGCTAAAAGAAATGTTTCACGTTTGTTACACTCAAACAGTGTCTCCTCTCATATGCTGAACTGGTCGCATTGTGGATTTTGGTTAAAACATGATTTTGGACAATGTTCATGGAACTCAGTTTAAAACGTACTTGCAGACTTGAAAACCCTTGCCTATTGTAGAGCGCGCCTCCTACTTCCACTGCTGAACGAAAACCCATGATTTTGGACCCTGTTTTCATGCGAAAAGGCTAAAAGAAATGTTTCACGTTTGTTACACTCAAACAGTGTCTCCTCTCATATGCTGAACTGGTCGCATTGCGGATTTTGGTTAAAACATGATTTTGGACAATGTTCATGGAACTCAGTTTAAAACGTACTTGCAGACTTGAAAACCCTTGCCTATTGTAGAGCGCGCCTCCTACTTCCACTGCTGAACGAAAACCCATGATTTTGGACCCTGTTTTCATGCGAAAAGGCTAAAAGAAATGTTTCACGTTTGTTACACTCAAACAGTGTCTCCTCTCATATGCTGAACTGGTCGCATTGCGGATTTTGGTTAAAACATGATTTTGGACAATGTTCATGGAACTCAGTTTAAAACGTACTTGCAGACTTGAAAACCCTTGCCTATTGTAGAGCGCGCCTCCTACTTCCACTGCTGAACGAAAACCCATGATTTTGGACCCTGTTTTCATGCGAAAAGGCTAAAAGAAATGTTTCACGTTTGTTACACTCAAACAGTGTCTCCTCTCATATGCTGAACTGGTCGCATTGCGGATTTTGGTTAAAACATGATTTTGGACAATGTTCATGGAACTCAGTTTAAAACGTACTTGCAGACTTGAAAACCCTTGCCTATTGTAGAGCGCGCCTCCTACTTCCACTGCTGAACGAAAACCCATGATTTTGGACCCTGTTTTCATGCGAAAAGGCTAAAAGAAATGTTTCACGTTTGTTACACTCAAACAGTGTCTCCTCTCATATGCTGAACTGGTCGCATTGCGGATTTTGGTTAAAACATGATTTTGGACAATGTTCATGGAACTCAGTTTAAAACGTACTTGCAGACTTGAAAACCCTTGCCTATTGTAGAGCGCGCCTCCTACTTCCACTGCTGAACGAAAACCCATGATTTTGGACCCTGTTTTCATGCGAAAAGGCTAAAAGAAATGTTTCACGTTTGTTACACTCAAACAGTGTCTCCTCTCATATGCTGAACTGGTCGCATTGCGGATTTTGGTTAAAACATGATTTTGGACAATGTTCATGGAACTCAGTTTAAAACGTACTTGCAGACTTGAAAACCCTTGCCTATTGTAGAGCGCGCCTCCTACTTCCACTGCTGAACGAAAACCCATGATTTTGGACCCTGTTTTCATGCGAAAAGGCTAAAAGAAATGTTTCACGTTTGTTACACTCAAACAGTGTCTCCTCTCATATGCTGAACTGGTCGCATTGTGGATTTTGGTTAAAACATGATTTTGGACAATGTTCATGGAACTCAGTTTAAAACGTACTTGCAGACTTGAAAACCCTTGCCTATTGTAGAGCGCGCCTCCTACTTCCACTGCTGAACGAAAACCCATGATTTTGGACCCTGTTTTCATGCGAAAAGGCTAAAAGAAATGTTTCACGTTTGTTACACTCAAACAGTGTCTCCTCTCATATGCTGAACTGGTCGCATTGTGGATTTTGGTTAAAACATGATTTTGGACAATGTTCATGGAACTCAGTTTAAAACGTACTTGCAGACTTGAAAACCCTTGCCTATTGTAGAGCGCGCCTCCTACTTCCACTGCTGAACGAAAACCCATGATTTTGGACCCTGTTTTCATGCGAAAAGGCTAAAAGAAATGTTTCACGTTTGTTACACTCAAACAGTGTCTCCTCTCATATGCTGAACTGGTCGCATTGTGGATTTTGGTTAAAACATGATTTTGGACAATGTTCATGGAACTCAGTTTAAAACGTACTTGCAGACTTGAAAACCCTTGCCTATTGTAGAGCGCGCCTCCTACTTCCACTGCTGAACGAAAACCCATGATTTTGGACCCTGTTTTCATGCGAAAAGGCTAAAAGAAATGTTTCACGTTTGTTACACTCAAACAGTGTCTCCTCTCATATGCTGAACTGGTCGCATTGTGGATTTTGGTTAAAACATGATTTTGGACAATGTTCATGGAACTCAGTTTAAAACGTACTTGCAGACTTGAAAACCCTTGCCTATTGTAGAGCGCGCCTCCTACTTCCACTGCTGAACGAAAACCCATGATTTTGGACCCTGTTTTCATGCGAAAAGGCTAAAAGAAATGTTTCACGTTTGTTACACTCAAACAGTGTCTCCTCTCATATGCTGAACTGGTCGCATTGCGGATTTTGGTTAAAACATGATTTTGGACAATGTTCATGGAACTCAGTTTAAAACGTACTTGCAGACTTGAAAACCCTTGCCTATTGTAGAGCGCGCCTCCTACTTCCACTGCTGAACGAAAACCCATGATTTTGGACCCTGTTTTCATGCGAAAAGGCTAAAAGAAATGTTTCACGTTTGTTACACTCAAACAGTGTCTCCTCTCATATGCTGAACTGGTCGCATTGCGGATTTTGGTTAAAACATGATTTTGGACAATGTTCATGGAACTCAGTTTAAAACGTACTTGCAGACTTGAAAACCCTTGCCTATTGTAGAGCGCGCCTCCTACTTCCACTGCTGAACGAAAACCCATGATTTTGGACCCTGTTTTCATGCGAAAAGGCTAAAAGAAATGTTTCACGTTTGTTACACTCAAACAGTGTCTCCTCTCATATGCTGAACTGGTCGCATTGCGGATTTTGGTTAAAACATGATTTTGGACAATGTTCATGGAACTCAGTTTAAAACGTACTTGCAGACTTGAAAACCCTTGCCTATTGTAGAGCGCGCCTCCTACTTCCACTGCTGAACGAAAACCCATGATTTTGGACCCTGTTTTCATGCGAAAAGGCTAAAAGAAATGTTTCACGTTTGTTACACTCAAACAGTGTCTCCTCTCATATGCTGAACTGGTCGCATTGTGGATTTTGGTTAAAACATGATTTTGGACAATGTTCATGGAACTCAGTTTAAAACGTACTTGCAGACTTGAAAACCCTTGCCTATTGTAGAGCGCGCCTCCTACTTCCACTGCTGAACGAAAACCCATGATTTTGGACCCTGTTTTCATGCGAAAAGGCTAAAAGAAATGTTTCACGTTTGTTACACTCAAACAGTGTCTCCTCTCATATGCTGAACTGGTCGCATTGTGGATTTTGGTTAAAACATGATTTTGGACAATGTTCATGGAACTCAGTTTAAAACGTACTTGCAGACTTGAAAACCCTTGCCTATTGTAGAGCGCGCCTCCTACTTCCACTGCTGAACGAAAACCCATGATTTTGGACCCTGTTTTCATGCGAAAAGGCTAAAAGAAATGTTTCACGTTTGTTACACTCAAACAGTGTCTCCTCTCATATGCTGAACTGGTCGCATTGTGGATTTTGGTTAAAACATGATTTTGGACAATGTTCATGGAACTCAGTTTAAAACGTACTTGCAGACTTGAAAACCCTTGCCTATTGTAGAGCGCGCCTCCTACTTCCACTGCTGAACGAAAACCCATGATTTTGGACCCTGTTTTCATGCGAAAAGGCTAAAAGAAATGTTTCACGTTTGTTACACTCAAACAGTGTCTCCTCTCATATGCTGAACTGGTCGCATTGTGGATTTTGGTTAAAACATGATTTTGGACAATGTTCATGGAACTCAGTTTAAAACGTACTTGCAGACTTGAAAACCCTTGCCTATTGTAGAGCGCGCCTCCTACTTCCACTGCTGAACGAAAACCCATGATTTTGGACCCTGTTTTCATGCGAAAAGGCTAAAAGAAATGTTTCACGTTTGTTACACTCAAACAGTGTCTCCTCTCATATGCTGAACTGGTCGCATTGCGGATTTTGGTTAAAACATGATTTTGGACAATGTTCATGGAACTCAGTTTAAAACGTACTTGCAGACTTGAAAACCCTTGCCTATTGTAGAGCGCGCCTCCTACTTCCACTGCTGAACGAAAACCCATGATTTTGGACCCTGTTTTCATGCGAAAAGGCTAAAAGAAATGTTTCACGTTTGTTACACTCAAACAGTGTCTCCTCTCATATGCTGAACTGGTCGCATTGCGGATTTTGGTTAAAACATGATTTTGGACAATGTTCATGAAACTCAGTTTAAAACGTACTTGCAGACTTGAAAACCCTTGCCTATTGTAGAGCGCGCCTCCTACTTCCACTGCTGAACGAAAACCCATGATTTTGGACCCTGTTTTCATGCGAAAAGGCTAAAAGAAATGTTTCACGTTTGTTACACTCAAACAGTGTCTCCTCTCATATGCTGAACTGGTCGCATTGCGGATTTTGGTTAAAACATGATTTTGGACAATGTTCATGGAACTCAGTTTAAAACGTACTTGCAGACTTGAAAACCCTTGCCTATTGTAGAGCGCGCCTCCTACTTCCACTGCTGAACGAAAACCCATGATTTTGGACCCTGTTTTCATGCGAAAAGGCTAAAAGAAATGTTTCACGTTTGTTACACTCAGTGTCTCCTCTCATATGCTGAACTGGTCGCATTGCGGATTTTGGTTAAAACATGATTTTGGACAATGTTCATGGAACTCAGTTTAAAACGTACTTGCAGACTTGAAAACCCTTGCCTATTGTAGAGCGCGCCTCCTACTTCCACTGCTGAACGAAAACCCATGATTTTGGACCCTGTTTTCATGCGAAAAGGCTAAAAGAAATGTTTCACGTTTGTTACACTCAAACAGTGTCTCCTCTCATATGCTGAACTGGTCGCATTGCGGATTTTGGTTAAAACATGATTTTGGACAATGTTCATGGAACTCAGTTTAAAACGTACTTGCAGACTTGAAAACCCTTGCCTATTGTAGAGCGCGCCTCCTACTTCCACTGCTGAACGAAAACCCATGATTTTGGACCCTGTTTTCATGCGAAAAGGCTAAAAGAAATGTTTCACGTTTGTTACACTCAAACAGTGTCTCCTCTCATATGCTGAACTGGTCGCATTGCGGATTTTGGTTAAAACATGATTTTGGACAATGTTCATGGAACTCAGTTTAAAACGTACTTGCAGACTTGAAAACCCTTGCCTATTGTAGAGCGCGCCTCCTACTTCCACTGCTGAACGAAAACCCATGATTTTGGACCCTGTTTTCATGCGAAAAGGCTAAAAGAAATGTTTCACGTTTGTTACACTCAAACAGTGTCTCCTCTCATATGCTGAACTGGTCGCATTGCGGATTTTGGTTAAAACATGATTTTGGACAATGTTCATGGAACTCAGTTTAAAACGTACTTGCAGACTTGAAAACCCTTGCCTATTGTAGAGCGCGCCTCCTACTTCCACTGCTGAACGAAAACCCATGATTTTGGACCCTGTTTTCATGCGAAAAGGCTAAAAGAAATGTTTCACGTTTGTTACACTCAAACAGTGTCTCCTCTCATATGCTGAACTGGTCGCAATGCGGATTTTGGTTAAAACATGATTTTGGACAATGTTCATGGAACTCAGTTTAAAACGTACTTGCAGACTTGAAAACCCTTGCCTATTGTAGAGCGCGCCTCCTACTTCCACTGCTGAACGAAAACCCATGATTTTGGACCCTGTTTTCATGCGAAAAGGCTAAAAGAAATGTTTCACCTTTGTTACACTCAAACAGTGTCTCTTCTCATATGCTGAACTGGTCGCATTGCGGATTTTGGTTAAAACATGATTTTGGACAATGTTCATGGAACTCAGTTTAAAACGTACTTGCAGACTTGAAAACCCTTGCCTATTGTAGAGCGCGCCTCCTACTTCCACTGCTGAACGAAAACCCATGATTTTGGACCCTGTTTTCATGCGAAAAGGCTAAAAGAAATGTTTCACGTTTGTTACACTCAAACAGTGTCTCCTCTCATATGCTGAACTGGTCGCATTGCGGATTTTGGTTAAAACATGATTTTGGACAATGTTCATGAAACTCAGTTTAAAACGTACTTGCAGACTTGAAAACCCTTGCCTATTGTAGAGCGCGCCTCCTACTTCCACTGCTGAACGAAAACCCATGATTTTGGACCCTGTTTTCATGCGAAAAGGCTAAAAGAAATGTTTCACGTTTGTTACACTCAAACAGTGTCTCCTCTCATATGCTGAACTGGTCGCATTGCGGATTTTGGTTAAAACATGATTTTGGACAATGTTCATGGAACTCAGTTTAAAACGTACTTGCAGACTTGAAAACCCTTGCCTATTGTAGAGCGCGCCTCCTACTTCCACTGCTGAACGAAAACCCATGATTTTGGACCCTGTTTTCATGCGAAAAGGCTAAAAGAAATGTTTCACGTTTGTTACACTCAGTGTCTCCTCTCATATGCTGAACTGGTCGCATTGCGGATTTTGGTTAAAACATGATTTTGGACAATGTTCATGGAACTCAGTTTAAAACGTACTTGCAGACTTGAAAACCCTTGCCTATTGTAGAGCGCGCCTCCTACTTCCACTGCTGAACGAAAACCCATGATTTTGGACCCTGTTTTCATGCGAAAAGGCTAAAAGAAATGTTTCACGTTTGTTACACTCAAACAGTGTCTCCTCTCATATGCTGAACTGGTCGCATTGCGGATTTTGGTTAAAACATGATTTTGGACAATGTTCATGGAACTCAGTTTAAAACGTACTTGCAGACTTGAAAACCCTTGCCTATTGTAGAGCGCGCCTCCTACTTCCACTGCTGAACGAAAACCCATGATTTTGGACCCTGTTTTCATGCGAAAAAGCTAAAAGAAATGTTTCACGTTTGTTACACTCAAACAGTGTCTCCTCTCATATCCTGAACTGATTGCGGATTTTGGTTAAAACATGAAAACAGGGTCCAAAATCATGGGTTTTCGTCCAGCAGTGGAAGTAGGAGGCGCGCTCTACAATAGGCAAGGGTTTTCAAGTCTGCAAGTACGTTTTAAACTGAGTTCCATGAACATTGTCCAAAATCATGTTTTAACCAAAATCCGCAATGCGACCAGTTCAGCATATGAGAGGAGACACTGTTTGAGTGTAACAAACGTGAAACATTTCTTTTAGCCTTTTCGCATGAAAACAGGGTCCAAAATCATGGGTTTTCGTTCAGCAGTGGAAGTAGGAGGCGCGCTCTACAATAGGCAAGGGTTTTCAAGTCTGCAAGTACGTTTTAAACTGAGTTCCATGAACATTGTCCAAAATCATGTTTTAACCAAAATCCACAATGCGACCAGTTCAGCATATGAGAGGAGACACTGTTTGAGTGTAACAAACGTGAAACATTTCTTTTAGCCTTTTCGCATGAAAACAGGGTCCAAAATCATGGGTTTTCGTTCAGCAGTGGAAGTAGGAGGTGCGCTCTACAATAGGCAAGGGTTTTCAAGTCTGCAAGTACGTTTTAAACTGAGTTCCATGAACATTGTCCAAAATCATGTTTTAACCAAAATCCACAATGCGACCAGTTCAGCATATGAGAGGAGACAACTGTTTGAGTGTAACAAACGTGAAACATTTCTTTTAGCCTTTTCGCATGAAAACAGGGTCCAAAATCATGGGTTTTCGTTCAGCAGTGGAAGTAGGAGGTGCGCTCTACAATAGGCAAGGGTTTTCAAGTCTGCAAGTACGTTTTAAACTGAGTTCCATGAACATTGTCCAAAATCATGTTTTAACCAAAATCCGCAATGCGACCAGTTCAGCATATGAGAGGAGACACTGTTTGAGTGTAACAAACGTGAAACATTTCTTTTAGCCTTTTCGCATGAAAACAGGGTCCAAAATCATGGGTTTTCGTTCAGCAGTGGAAGTAGGAGGCGCGCTCTACAATAGGCAAGGGTTTTCAAGTCTGCAAGTACGTTTTAAACTGAGTTCCATGAACATTGTCCAAAATCATGTTTTAACCAAAATCCGCAATGCGACCAGTTCAGCATATGAGAGGAGACACTGTTTGAGTGTAACAAACGTGAAACATTTCTTTTAGCATTTTCTCATGAAAACAGGGTCCAAAATCATGGGTTTTCGTTCAGCAGTGGAAGTAGGAGGCGCGCTCTACAATAGGCAAGGGTTTTCAAGTCTGCAAGTACGTTTTAAACTGAGTTCCATGAACATTGTCCAAAATCATGTTTTAACCAAAATCCGCAATGCGACCAGTTCAGCATATGAGAGGAGACACTGTTTGAGTGTAACAAACGTGAAACATTTCTTTTAGCCTTTTCGCATGAAAACAGGGTCCAAAATCATGGGTTTTCGTTCAGCAGTGGAAGTAGGAGGTGCGCTCTACAATAGGCAAGGGTTTTCAAGTCTGCAAGTACGTTTTAAACTGAGTTCCATGAACATTGTCCAAAATCATGTTTTAACAAAAATCCACAATGCGACCAGTTCAGCATATGAGAGGAGACACTGTTTGAGTGTAACAAACGTGAAACATTTCTTTTAGCCTTTTCGCATGAAAACAGGGTCCAAAATCATGGGTTTTCGTTCAGCAGTGGAAGTAGGAGGCGCGCTCTACAATAGGCAAGGGTTTTCAAGTCTGCAAGTACGTTTTAAACTGAGTTCCATGAACATTGTCCAAAATCATGTTTTAACCAAAATCCACAATGCGACCAGTTCAGCATATGAGAGGAGACACTGTTTGAGTGTAACAAACGTGAAACATTTCTTTTAGCCTTTTCGCATGAAAACAGGGTCCAAAATCATGGGTTTTCGTTCAGCAGTGGAAGTAGGAGGTGCGCTCTACAATAGGCAAGGGTTTTCAAGTCTGCAAGTACGTTTTAAACTGAGTTCCATGAACATTGTCCAAAATCATGTTTTAACCAAAATCCACAATGCGACCAGTTCAGCATATGAGAGGAGACACTGTTTGAGTGTAACAAACGTGAAACATTTCTTTTAGCCTTTTCGCATGAAAACAGGGTCCAAAATCATGGGTTTTCGTTCAGCAGTGGAAGTAGGAGGTGCGCTCTACAATAGGCAAGGGTTTTCAAGTCTGCAAGTACGTTTTAAACTGAGTTCCATGAACATTGTCCAAAATCATGTTTTAACCAAAATCCGCAATGCGACCAGTTCAGCATATGAGAGGAGACACTGTTTGAGTGTAACAAACGTGAAACATTTCTTTTAGCCTTTTCGCATGAAAACAGGGTCCAAAATCATGGGTTTTCGTTCAGCAGTGGAAGTAGGAGGCGCGCTCTACAATAGGCAAGGGTTTTCAAGTCTGCAAGTACGTTTTAAACTGAGTTCCATGAACATTGTCCAAAATCATGTTTTAACCAAAATCCGCAATGCGACCAGTTCAGCATATGAGAGGAGACACTGTTTGAGTGTAACAAACGTGAAACATTTCTTTTAGCATTTTCTCATGAAAACAGGGTCCAAAATCATGGGTTTTCGTTCAGCAGTGGAAGTAGGAGGCGCGCTCTACAATAGGCAAGGGTTTTCAAGTCTGCAAGTACGTTTTAAACTGAGTTCCATGAACATTGTCCAAAATCATGTTTTAACCAAAATCCGCAATGCGACCAGTTCAGCATATGAGAGGAGACACTGTTTGAGTGTAACAAACGTGAAACATTTCTTTTAGCCTTTTCGCATGAAAACAGGGTCCAAAATCATGGGTTTTCGTTCAGCAGTGGAAGTAGGAGGTGCGCTCTACAATAGGCAAGGGTTTTCAAGTCTGCAAGTACGTTTTAAACTGAGTTCCATGAACATTGTCCAAAATCATGTTTTAACAAAAATCCACAATGCGACCAGTTCAGCATATGAGAGGAGACACTGTTTGAGTGTAACAAACGTGAAACATTTCTTTTAGCCTTTTCGCATGAAAACAGGGTCCAAAATCATGGGTTTTCGTTCAGCAGTGGAAGTAGGAGGCGCGCTCTACAATAGGCAAGGGTTTTCAAGTCTGCAAGTACGTTTTAAACTGAGTTCCATGAACATTGTCCAAAATCATGTTTTAACCAAAATCCGCAATGCGACCAGTTCAGCATATGAGAGGAGACACTGTTTGAGTGTAACAAACGTGAAACATTTCTTTTAGCCTTTTCGCATGAAAACAGGGTCCAAAATCATGGGTTTTCGTTCAGCAGTGGAAGTAGGAGGCGCGCTCTACAATAGGCAAGGGTTTTCAAGTCTGCAAGTACGTTTTAAACTGAGTTCCATGAACATTGTCCAAAATCATGTTTTAACCAAAATCCACAATGCGACCAGTTCAGCATATGAGAGGAGACACTGTTTGAGTGTAACAAACGTGAAACATTTCTTTTAGCCTTTTCGCATGAAAACAGGGTCCAAAATCATGGGTTTTCGTTCAGCAGTGGAAGTAGGAGGTGCGCTCTACAATAGGCAAGGGTTTTCAAGTCTGCAAGTACGTTTTAAACTGAGTTCCATGAACATTGTCCAAAATCATGTTTTAACCAAAATCCACAATGCGACCAGTTCAGCATATGAGAGGAGACACTGTTTGAGTGTAACAAACGTGAAACATTTCTTTTAGCCTTTTCGCATGAAAACAGGGTCCAAAATCATGGGTTTTCGTTCAGCAGTGGAAGTAGGAGGTGCGCTCTACAATAGGCAAGGGTTTTCAAGTCTGCAAGTACGTTTTAAACTGAGTTCCATGAACATTGTCCAAAATCATGTTTTAACCAAAATCCGCAATGCGACCAGTTCAGCATATGAGAGGAGACACTGTTTGAGTGTAACAAACGTGAAACATTTCTTTTAGCCTTTTCGCATGAAAACAGGGTCCAAAATCATGGGTTTTCGTTCAGCAGTGGAAGTAGGAGGCGCGCTCTACAATAGGCAAGGGTTTTCAAGTCTGCAAGTACGTTTTAAACTGAGTTCCATGAACATTGTCCAAAATCATGTTTTAACCAAAATCCGCAATGCGACCAGTTCAGCATATGAGAGGAGACACTGTTTGAGTGTAACAAACGTGAAACATTTCTTTTAGCATTTTCTCATGAAAACAGGGTCCAAAATCATGGGTTTTCGTTCAGCAGTGGAAGTAGGAGGCGCGCTCTACAATAGGCAAGGGTTTTCAAGTCTGCAAGTACGTTTTAAACTGAGTTCCATGAACATTGTCCAAAATCATGTTTTAACCAAAATCCGCAATGCGACCAGTTCAGCATATGAGAGGAGACACTGTTTGAGTGTAACAAACGTGAAACATTTCTTTTAGCCTTTTCGCATGAAAACAGGGTCCAAAATCATGGGTTTTCGTTCAGCAGTGGAAGTAGGAGGCGCGCTCTACAATAGGCAAGGGTTTTCAAGTCTGCAAGTACGTTTTAAACTGAGTTCCATGAACATTGTCCAAAATCATGTTTTAACCAAAATCCGCAATGCGACCAGTTCAGCATATGAGAGGAGACACTGTTTGAGTGTAACAAACGTGAAACATTTCTTTTAGCATTTTCTCATGAAAACAGGGTCCAAAATCATGGGTTTTCGTTCAGCAGTGGAAGTAGGAGGCGCGCTCTACAATAGGCAAGGGTTTTCAAGTCTGCAAGTACGTTTTAAACTGAGTTCCATGAACATTGTCCAAAATCATGTTTTAACCAAAATCCGCAATGCGACCAGTTCAGCATATGAGAGGAGACACTGTTTGAGTGTAACAAACGTGAAACATTTCTTTTAGCCTTTTCGCATGAAAACAGGGTCCAAAATCATGGGTTTTCGTTCAGCAGTGGAAGTAGGAGGCGCGCTCTACAATAGGCAAGGGTTTTCAAGTCTGCAAGTACGTTTTAAACTGAGTTCCATGAACATTGTCCAAAATCATGTTTTAACCAAAATCCACAATGCGACCAGTTCAGCATATGAGAGGAGACACTGTTTGAGTGTAACAAACGTGAAACATTTCTTTTAGCCTTTTCGCATGAAAACAGGGTCCAAAATCATGGGTTTTCGTTCAGCAGTGGAAGTAGGAGGTGCGCTCTACAATAGGCAAGGGTTTTCAAGTCTGCAAGTACGTTTTAAACTGAGTTCCATGAACATTGTCCAAAATCATGTTTTAACCAAAATCCACAATGCGACCAGTTCAGCATATGAGAGGAGACACTGTTTGAGTGTAACAAACGTGAAACATTTCTTTTAGCCTTTTCGCATGAAAACAGGGTCCAAAATCATGGGTTTTCGTTCAGCAGTGGAAGTAGGAGGTGCGCTCTACAATAGGCAAGGGTTTTCAAGTCTGCAAGTACGTTTTAAACTGAGTTCCATGAACATTGTCCAAAATCATGTTTTAACCAAAATCCACAATGCGACCAGTTCAGCATATGAGAGGAGACACTGTTTGAGTGTAACAAACGTGAAACATTTCTTTTAGCCTTTTCGCATGAAAACAGGGTCCAAAATCATGGGTTTTCGTTCAGCAGTGGAAGTAGGAGGCGCGCTCTACAATAGGCAAGGGTTTTCAAGTCTGCAAGTACGTTTTAAACTGAGTTCCATGAACATTGTCCAAAATCATGTTTTAACCAAAATCCGCAATGCGACCAGTTCAGCATATGAGAGGAGACACTGTTTGAGTGTAACAAACGTGAAACATTTCTTTTAGCATTTTCTCATGAAAACAGGGTCCAAAATCATGGGTTTTCGTTCAGCAGTGGAAGTAGGAGGCGCGCTCTACAATAGGCAAGGGTTTTCAAGTCTGCAAGTACGTTTTAAACTGAGTTCCATGAACATTGTCCAAAATCATGTTTTAACCAAAATCCACAATGCGACCAGTTCAGCATATGAGAGGAGACACTGTTTGAGTGTAACAAACGTGAAACATTTCTTTTAGCCTTTTCGCATGAAAACAGGGTCCAAAATCATGGGTTTTCGTTCAGCAGTGGAAGTAGGAGGCGCGCTCTACAATAGGCAAGGGTTTTCAAGTCTGCAAGTACGTTTTAAACTGAGTTCCATGAACATTGTCCAAAATCATGTTTTAACCAAAATCCGCAATGCGACCAGTTCAGCATATGAGAGGAGACACTGTTTGAGTGTAACAAACGTGAAACATTTCTTTTAGCCTTTTCGCATGAAAACAGGGTCCAAAATCATGGGTTTTCGTTCAGCAGTGGAAGTAGGAGGCGCGCTCTACAATAGGCAAGGGTTTTCAAGTCTGCAAGTACGTTTTAAACTGAGTTCCATGAACATTGTCCAAAATCATGTTTTAACCAAAATCCGCAATGCGACCAGTTCAGCATATGAGAGGAGACACTGTTTGAGTGTAACAAACGTGAAACATTTCTTTTAGCCTTTTCGCATGAAAACAGGGTCCAAAATCATGGGTTTTCGTTCAGCAGTGGAAGTAGGAGGCGCGCTCTACAATAGGCAAGGGTTTTCAAGTCTGCAAGTACGTTTTAAACTGAGTTCCATGAACATTGTCCAAAATCATGTTTTAACCAAAATCCACAATGCGACCAGTTCAGCATATGAGAGGAGACACTGTTTGAGTGTAACAAACGTGAAACATTTCTTTTAGCCTTTTCGCATGAAAACAGGGTCCAAAATCATGGGTTTTCGTTCAGCAGTGGAAGTAGGAGGCGCGCTCTACAATAGGCAAGGGTTTTCAAGTCTGCAAGTACGTTTTAAACTGAGTTCCATGAACATTGTCCAAAATCATGTTTTAACCAAAATCCGCAATGCGACCAGTTCAGCATATGAGAGGAGACACTGTTTGAGTGTAACAAACGTGAAACATTTCTTTTAGCCTTTTCGCATGAAAACAGGGTCCAAAATCATGGGTTTTCGTTCAGCAGTGGAAGTAGGAGGCGCGCTCTACAATAGGCAAGGGTTTTCAAGTCTGCAAGTACGTTTTAAACTGAGTTCCATGAACATTGTCCAAAATCATGTTTTAACCAAAATCCACAATGCGACCAGTTCAGCATATGAGAGGAGACACTGTTTGAGTGTAACAAACGTGAAACATTTCTTTTAGCCTTTTCGCATGAAAACAGGGTCCAAAATCATGGGTTTTCGTTCAGCAGTGGAAGTAGGAGGCGCGCTCTACAATAGGCAAGGGTTTTCAAGTCTGCAAGTACGTTTTAAACTGAGTTCCATGAACATTGTCCAAAATCATGTTTTAACCAAAATCCGCAATGCGACCAGTTCAGCATATGAGAGGAGACACTGTTTGAGTGTAACAAACGTGAAACATTTCTTTTAGCCTTTTCGCATGAAAACAGGGTCCAAAATCATGGGTTTTCGTTCAGCAGTGGAAGTAGGAGGCGCGCTCTACAATAGGCAAGGGTTTTCAAGTCTGCAAGTACGTTTTAAACTGAGTTCCATGAACATTGTCCAAAATCATGTTTTAACCAAAATCCGCAATGCGACCAGTTCAGCATATGAGAGGAGACACTGTTTGAGTGTAACAAACGTGAAACATTTCTTTTAGCATTTTCTCATGAAAACAGGGTCCAAAATCATGGGTTTTCGTTCAGCAGTGGAAGTAGGAGGCGCGCTCTACAATAGGCAAGGGTTTTCAAGTCTGCAAGTACGTTTTAAACTGAGTTCCATGAACATTGTCCAAAATCATGTTTTAACCAAAATCCGCAATGCGACCAGTTCAGCATATGAGAGGAGACACTGTTTGAGTGTAACAAACGTGAAACATTTCTTTTAGCCTTTTCGCATGAAAACAGGGTCCAAAATCATGGGTTTTCGTTCAGCAGTGGAAGTAGGAGGCGCGCTCTACAATAGGCAAGGGTTTTCAAGTCTGCAAGTACGTTTTAAACTGAGTTCCATGAACATTGTCCAAAATCATGTTTTAACCAAAATCCGCAATGCGACCAGTTCAGCATATGAGAGGAGACACTGTTTGAGTGTAACAAACGTGAAACATTTCTTTTAGCATTTTCTCATGAAAACAGGGTCCAAAATCATGGGTTTTCGTTCAGCAGTGGAAGTAGGAGGCGCGCTCTACAATAGGCAAGGGTTTTCAAGTCTGCAAGTACGTTTTAAACTGAGTTCCATGAACATTGTCCAAAATCATGTTTTAACCAAAATCCACAATGCGACCAGTTCAGCATATGAGAGGAGACACTGTTTGAGTGTAACAAACGTGAAACATTTCTTTTAGCCTTTTCGCATGAAAACAGGGTCCAAAATCATGGGTTTTCGTTCAGCAGTGGAAGTAGGAGGTGCGCTCTACAATAGGCAAGGGTTTTCAAGTCTGCAAGTACGTTTTAAACTGAGTTCCATGAACATTGTCCAAAATCATGTTTTAACCAAAATCCACAATGCGACCAGTTCAGCATATGAGAGGAGACACTGTTTGAGTGTAACAAACGTGAAACATTTCTTTTAGCCTTTTCGCATGAAAACAGGGTCCAAAATCATGGGTTTTCGTTCAGCAGTGGAAGTAGGAGGCGCGCTCTACAATAGGCAAGGGTTTTCAAGTCTGCAAGTACGTTTTAAACTGAGTTCCATGAACATTGTCCAAAATCATGTTTTAACCAAAATCCGCAATGCGACCAGTTCAGCATATGAGAGGAGACACTGTTTGAGTGTAACAAACGTTAAACATTTCTTTTAGCATTTTCTCATGAAAACAGGGTCCAAAATCATGGGTTTTCGTTCAGCAGTGGAAGTAGGAGGCGCGCTCTACAATAGGCAAGGGTTTTCAAGTCTGCAAGTACGTTTTAAACTGAGTTCCATGAACATTGTCCAAAATCATGTTTTAACCAAAATCCACAATGCGACCAGTTCAGCATATGAGAGGAGACACTGTTTGAGTGTAACAAACGTGAAACATTTCTTTTAGCCTTTTCGCATGAAAACAGGGTCCAAAATCATGGGTTTTCGTTCAGCAGTGGAAGTAGGAGGCGCGCTCTACAATAGGCAAGGGTTTTCAAGTCTGCAAGTACGTTTTAAACTGAGTTCCATGAACATTGTCCAAAATCATGTTTTAACCAAAATCCGCAATGCGACCAGTTCAGCATATGAGAGGAGACACTGTTTGAGTGTAACAAACGTGAAACATTTCTTTTAGCCTTTTCGCATGAAAACAGGGTCCAAAATCATGGGTTTTCGTTCAGCAGTGGAAGTAGGAGGCGCGCTCTACAATAGGCAAGGGTTTTCAAGTCTGCAAGTACGTTTTAAACTGAGTTCCATGAACATTGTCCAAAATCATGTTTTAACCAAAATCCACAATGCGACCAGTTCAGCATATGAGAGGAGACACTGTTTGAGTGTAACAAACGTGAAACATTTCTTTTAGCCTTTTCGCATGAAAACAGGGTCCAAAATCATGGGTTTTCGTTCAGCAGTGGAAGTAGGAGGCGCGCTCTACAATAGGCAAGGGTTTTCAAGTCTGCAAGTACGTTTTAAACTGAGTTCCATGAACATTGTCCAAAATCATGTTTTAACCAAAATCCGCAATGCGACCAGTTCAGCATATGAGAGGAGACACTGTTTGAGTGTAACAAACGTGAAACATTTCTTTTAGCATTTTCTCATGAAAACAGGGTCCAAAATCATGGGTTTTCGTTCAGCAGTGGAAGTAGGAGGCGCGCTCTACAATAGGCAAGGGTTTTCAAGTCTGCAAGTACGTTTTAAACTGAGTTCCATGAACATTGTCCAAAATCATGTTTTAACCAAAATCCACAATGCGACCAGTTCAGCATATGAGAGGAGACACTGTTTGAGTGTAACAAACGTGAAACATTTCTTTTAGCCTTTTCGCATGAAAACAGGGTCCAAAATCATGGGTTTTCGTTCAGCAGTGGAAGTAGGAGGCGCGCTCTACAATAGGCAAGGGTTTTCAAGTCTGCAAGTACGTTTTAAACTGAGTTCCATGAACATTGTCCAAAATCATGTTTTAACCAAAATCCACAATGCGACCAGTTCAGCATATGAGAGGAGACACTGTTTGAGTGTAACAAACGTGAAACATTTCTTTTAGCCTTTTCGCATGAAAACAGGGTCCAAAATCATGGGTTTTCGTTCAGCAGTGGAAGTAGGAGGCGCGCTCTACAATAGGCAAGGGTTTTCAAGTCTGCAAGTACGTTTTAAACTGAGTTCCATGAACATTGTCCAAAATCATGTTTTAACCAAAATCCACAATGCGACCAGTTCAGCATATGAGAGGAGACACTGTTTGAGTGTAACAAACGTGAAACATTTCTTTTAGCCTTTTCGCATGAAACAGGGTCCAAATCATGGGTTTTCGTTCAGCAGTGGAAGTAGGAGGCGCGCTCTACAATAGGCAAGGGTTTCAAGTCTGCAAGTACGTTTAAACTGAGTTCCATGAACATTGTCCAAAATCATGTTTTAAACCAAAATCCGCAATGCGACCAGTTCAGCATATGAGAGGAGACACTGTTTGAGTGTAACAAACGTTAAACATTTCTTTTAGCATTTCTCATGAAAACAGGGTCCAAAATCATGGGTTTTCGTTCAGCAGTGGAAGTAGGAGGCGCGCTCTACAATAGGCAAGGGTTTTCAAGTCTGCAAGTACGTTTTAAACTGAGTTCCATGAACATTGTCCAAAATCATGTTTTAACCAAAATCCACAATGCGACCAGTTCAGCATATGAGAGGAGACACTGTTTGAGTGTAACAAACGTGAAACATTTCTTTTAGCCTTTTCGCATGAAACAGGGTCCAAAATCATGGGTTTTCGTTCAGCAGTGGAAGTAGGAGGCGCGCTCTACAATAGCAAGGGTTTTCAAGTCTGCAAGTACGTTTTAAACTGAGTTCCATGAACATTGTCCAAAATCATGTTTTAACCAAAATCCGCAATGCGACCAGTTCAGCATATGAGAGGAGACACTGTTTGAGTGTAACAAACGTGAAACATTTCTTTTAGCCTTTTCGCATGAAAACAGGGTCCAAAATCATGGGTTTTCGTTCAGCAGTGGAAGTAGGAGGCGCGCTCTACAATAGGCAAGGGTTTTCAAGTCTGCAAGTACGTTTTAAACTGAGTTCCATGAACATTGTCCAAAATCATGTTTTAACCAAAATCCGCAATGCGACCAGTTCAGCATATGAGAGGAGACACTGTTTGAGTGTAACAAACGTGAAACATTTCTTTTAGCATTTTCTCATGAAAACAGGGTCCAAAATCATGGGTTTTCGTTCAGCAGTGGAAGTAGGAGGCGCGCTCTACAATAGGCAAGGGTTTTCAAGTCTGCAAGTACGTTTTAAACTGAGTTCCATGAACATTGTCCAAAATCATGTTTTAACCAAAATCCGCAATGCGACCAGTTCAGCATATGAGAGGAGACACTGTTTGAGTGTAACAAACGTGAAACATTTCTTTTAGCCTTTTCGCATGAAAACAGGGTCCAAAATCATGGGTTTTCGTTCAGCAGTGGAAGTAGGAGGCGCGCTCTACAATAGGCAAGGGTTTTCAAGTCTGCAAGTACGTTTTAAACTGAGTTCCATGAACATTGTCCAAAATCATGTTTTAACCAAAATCCGCAATGCGACCAGTTCAGCATATGAGAGGAGACACTGTTTGAGTGTAACAAACGTGAAACATTTCTTTTAGCATTTTCTCATGAAAACAGGGTCCAAAATCATGGGTTTTCGTTCAGCAGTGGAAGTAGGAGGCGCGCTCTACAATAGGCAAGGGTTTTCAAGTCTGCAAGTACGTTTTAAACTGAGTTCCATGAACATTGTCCAAAATCATGTTTTAACCAAAATCCGCAATGCGACCAGTTCAGCATATGAGAGGAGACACTGTTTGAGTGTAACAAACGTGAAACATTTCTTTTAGCCTTTTCGCATGAAAACAGGGTCCAAAATCATGGGTTTTCGTTCAGCAGTGGAAGTAGGAGGCGCGCTCTACAATAGGCAAGGGTTTTCAAGTCTGCAAGTACGTTTTAAACTGAGTTCCATGAACATTGTCCAAAATCATGTTTTAACCAAAATCCGCAATGCGACCAGTTCAGCATATGAGAGGAGACACTGTTTGAGTGTAACAAACGTGAAACATTTCTTTTAGCCTTTTCGCATGAAAACAGGGTCCAAAATCATGGGTTTTCGTTCAGCAGTGGAAGTAGGAGGCGCGCTCTACAATAGGCAAGGGTTTTCAAGTCTGCAAGTACGTTTTAAACTGAGTTCCATGAACATTGTCCAAAATCATGTTTTAACCAAAATCCGCAATGCGACCAGTTCAGCATATGAGAGGAGACACTGTTTGAGTGTAACAAACGTGAAACATTTCTTTTAGCATTTTCTCATGAAAACAGGGTCCAAAATCATGGGTTTTCGTTCAGCAGTGGAAGTAGGAGGCGCGCTCTACAATAGGCAAGGGTTTTCAAGTCTGCAAGTACGTTTTAAACTGAGTTCCATGAACATTGTCCAAAATCATGTTTTAACCAAAATCCGCAATGCGACCAGTTCAGCATATGAGAGGAGACACTGTTTGAGTGTAACAAACGTGAAACATTTCTTTTAGCCTTTTCGCATGAAAACAGGGTCCAAAATCATGGGTTTTCGTTCAGCAGTGGAAGTAGGAGGCGCGCTCTACAATAGGCAAGGGTTTTCAAGTCTGCAAGTACGTTTTAAACTGAGTTCCATGAACATTGTCCAAAATCATGTTTTAACCAAAATCCGCAATGCGACCAGTTCAGCATATGAGAGGAGACACTGTTTGAGTGTAACAAACGTGAAACATTTCTTTTAGCATTTTCTCATGAAAACAGGGTCCAAAATCATGGGTTTTCGTTCAGCAGTGGAAGTAGGAGGCGCGCTCTACAATAGGCAAGGGTTTTCAAGTCTGCAAGTACGTTTTAAACTGAGTTCCATGAACATTGTCCAAAATCATGTTTTAACCAAAATCCGCAATGCGACCAGTTCAGCATATGAGAGGAGACACTGTTTGAGTGTAACAAACGTGAAACATTTCTTTTAGCATTTTCTCATTAAAAACAGGGTCCAAAATCATGGGTTTTCGTTCAGCAGTGGAAGTAGGAGGCGCGCTCTACAATAGGCAAGGGTTTTCAAGTCTGCAAGTACGTTTTAAACTGAGTTCCATGAACATTGTCCAAAATCATGTTTTAACCAAAATCCACAATGCGACCAGTTCAGCATATGAGAGGAGACACTGTTTGAGTGTAACAAACGTGAAACATTTCTTTTAGCCTTTTCGCATGAAAACAGGGTCCAAAATCATGGGTTTTCGTTCAGCAGTGGAAGTAGGAGGTGCGCTCTACAATAGGCAAGGGTTTTCAAGTCTGCAAGTACGTTTTAAACTGAGTTCCATGAACATTGTCCAAAATCATGTTTTAACCAAAATCCACAATGCGACCAGTTCAGCATATGAGAGGAGACACTGTTTGAGTGTAACAAACGTGAAACATTTCTTTTAGCCTTTTCGCATGAAAACAGGGTCCAAAATCATGGGTTTTCGTTCAGCAGTGGAAGTAGGAGGCGCGCTCTACAATAGGCAAGGGTTTTCAAGTCTGCAAGTACGTTTTAAACTGAGTTCCATGAACATTGTCCAAAATCATGTTTTAACCAAAATCCGCAATGCGACCAGTTCAGCATATGAGAGGAGACACTGTTTGAGTGTAACAAACGTTAAACATTTCTTTTAGCATTTTCTCATGAAAACAGGGTCCAAAATCATGGGTTTTCGTTCAGCAGTGGAAGTAGGAGGCGCGCTCTACAATAGGCAAGGGTTTTCAAGTCTGCAAGTACGTTTTAAACTGAGTTCCATGAACATTGTCCAAAATCATGTTTTAACCAAAATCCACAATGCGACCAGTTCAGCATATGAGAGGAGACACTGTTTGAGTGTAACAAACGTGAAACATTTCTTTTAGCCTTTTCGCATGAAAACAGGGTCCAAAATCATGGGTTTTCGTTCAGCAGTGGAAGTAGGAGGCGCGCTCTACAATAGGCAAGGGTTTTCAAGTCTGCAAGTACGTTTTAAACTGAGTTCCATGAACATTGTCCAAAATCATGTTTTAACCAAAATCCGCAATGCGACCAGTTCAGCATATGAGAGGAGACACTGTTTGAGTGTAACAAACGTTAAACATTTCTTTTAGCATTTTCTCATGAAAACAGGGTCCAAAATCATGGGTTTTCGTTCAGCAGTGGAAGTAGGAGGCGCGCTCTACAATAGGCAAGGGTTTTCAAGTCTGCAAGTACGTTTTAAACTGAGTTCCATGAACATTGTCCAAAATCATGTTTTAACCAAAATCCACAATGCGACCAGTTCAGCATATGAGAGGAGACACTGTTTGAGTGTAACAAACGTGAAACATTTCTTTTAGCCTTTTCGCATGAAAACAGGGTCCAAAATCATGGGTTTTCGTTCAGCAGTGGAAGTAGGAGGCGCGCTCTACAATAGGCAAGGGTTTTCAAGTCTGCAAGTACGTTTTAAACTGAGTTCCATGAACATTGTCCAAAATCATGTTTTAACCAAAATCCGCAATGCGACCAGTTCAGCATATGAGAGGAGACACTGTTTGAGTGTAACAAACGTGAAACATTTCTTTTAGCCTTTTCGCATGAAAACAGGGTCCAAAATCATGGGTTTTCGTTCAGCAGTGGAAGTAGGAGGCGCGCTCTACAATAGGCAAGGGTTTTCAAGTCTGCAAGTACGTTTTAAACTGAGTTCCATGAACATTGTCCAAAATCATGTTTTAACCAAAATCCACAATGCGACCAGTTCAGCATATGAGAGGAGACACTGTTTGAGTGTAACAAACGTGAAACATTTCTTTTAGCCTTTTCGCATGAAAACAGGGTCCAAAATCATGGGTTTTCGTTCAGCAGTGGAAGTAGGAGGCGCGCTCTACAATAGGCAAGGGTTTTCAAGTCTGCAAGTACGTTTTAAACTGAGTTCCATGAACATTGTCCAAAATCATGTTTTAGCCAAAATCCGCAATGCGACCAGTTCAGCATATGAGAGGAGACACTGTTTGAGTGTAACAAACGTGAAACATTTCTTTTAGCCTTTTCGCATGAAAACAGGGTCCAAAATCATGGGTTTTCGTTCAGCAGTGGAAGTAGGAGGCGCGCTCTACAATAGGCAAGGGTTTTCAAGTCTGCAAGTACGTTTTAAACTGAGTTCCATGAACATTGTCCAAAATCATGTTTTAACCAAAATCCGCAATGCGACCAGTTCAGCATATGAGAGGAGACACTGTTTGAGTGTAACAAACGTTAAACATTTCTTTTAGCATTTTCTCATGAAAACAGGGTCCAAAATCATGGGTTTTCGTTCAGCAGTGGAAGTAGGAGGCGCGCTCTACAATAGGCAAGGGTTTTCAAGTCTGCAAGTACGTTTTAAACTGAGTTCCATGAACATTGTCCAAAATCATGTTTTAACCAAAATCCACAATGCGACCAGTTCAGCATATGAGAGGAGACACTGTTTGAGTGTAACAAACGTGAAACATTTCTTTTAGCCTTTTCGCATGAAAACAGGGTCCAAAATCATGGGTTTTCGTTCAGCAGTGGAAGTAGGAGGCGCGCTCTACAATAGGCAAGGGTTTTCAAGTCTGCAAGTACGTTTTAAACTGAGTTCCATGAACATTGTCCAAAATCATGTTTTAACCAAAATCCGCAATGCGACCAGTTCAGCATATGAGAGGAGACACTGTTTGAGTGTAACAAACGTGAAACATTTCTTTTAGCCTTTTCGCATGAAAACAGGGTCCAAAATCATGGGTTTTCGTTCAGCAGTGGAAGTAGGAGGCGCGCTCTACAATAGGCAAGGGTTTTCAAGTCTGCAAGTACGTTTTAAACTGAGTTCCATGAACATTGTCCAAAATCATGTTTTAACCAAAATCCACAATGCGACCAGTTCAGCATATGAGAGGAGACACTGTTTGAGTGTAACAAACGTGAAACATTTCTTTTAGCCTTTTCGCATGAAAACAGGGTCCAAAATCATGGGTTTTCGTTCAGCAGTGGAAGTAGGAGGCGCGCTCTACAATAGGCAAGGGTTTTCAAGTCTGCAAGTACGTTTTAAACTGAGTTCCATGAACATTGTCCAAAATCATGTTTTAACCAAAATCCGCAATGCGACCAGTTCAGCATATGAGAGGAGACACTGTTTGAGTGTAACAAACGTGAAACATTTCTTTTAGCATTTTCTCATGAAAACAGGGTCCAAAATCATGGGTTTTCGTTCAGCAGTGGAAGTAGGAGGCGCGCTCTACAATAGGCAAGGGTTTTCAAGTCTGCAAGTACGTTTTAAACTGAGTTCCATGAACATTGTCCAAAATCATGTTTTAACCAAAATCCACAATGCGACCAGTTCAGCATATGAGAGGAGACACTGTTTGAGTGTAACAAACGTGAAACATTTCTTTTAGCCTTTTCGCATGAAAACAGGGTCCAAAATCATGGGTTTTCGTTCAGCAGTGGAAGTAGGAGGCGCGCTCTACAATAGGCAAGGGTTTTCAAGTCTGCAAGTACGTTTTAAACTGAGTTCCATGAACATTGTCCAAAATCATGTTTTAACCAAAATCCACAATGCGACCAGTTCAGCATATGAGAGGAGACACTGTTTGAGTGTAACAAACGTGAAACATTTCTTTTAGCCTTTTCGCATGAAAACAGGGTCCAAAATCATGGGTTTTCGTTCAGCAGTGGAAGTAGGAGGTGCGCTCTACAATAGGCAAGGGTTTTCAAGTCTGCAAGTACGTTTTAAACTGAGTTCCATGAACATTGTCCAAAATCATGTTTTAACCAAAATCCACAATGCGACCAGTTCAGCATATGAGAGGAGACACTGTTTGAGTGTAACAAACGTGAAACATTTCTTTTAGCCTTTTCGCATGAAAACAGGGTCCAAAATCATGGGTTTTCGTTCAGCAGTGGAAGTAGGAGGCGCGCTCTACAATAGGCAAGGGTTTTCAAGTCTGCAAGTACGTTTTAAACTGAGTTCCATGAACATTGTCCAAAATCATGTTTTAACCAAAATCCGCAATGCGACCAGTTCAGCATATGAGAGGAGACACTGTTTGAGTGTAACAAACGTTAAACATTTCTTTTAGCATTTTCTCATGAAAACAGGGTCCAAAATCATGGGTTTTCGTTCAGCAGTGGAAGTAGGAGGCGCGCTCTACAATAGGCAAGGGTTTTCAAGTCTGCAAGTACGTTTTAAACTGAGTTCCATGAACATTGTCCAAAATCATGTTTTAACCAAAATCCACAATGCGACCAGTTCAGCATATGAGAGGAGACACTGTTTGAGTGTAACAAACGTGAAACATTTCTTTTAGCCTTTTCGCATGAAAACAGGGTCCAAAATCATGGGTTTTCGTTCAGCAGTGGAAGTAGGAGGCGCGCTCTACAATAGGCAAGGGTTTTCAAGTCTGCAAGTACGTTTTAAACTGAGTTCCATGAACATTGTCCAAAATCATGTTTTAACCAAAATCCGCAATGCGACCAGTTCAGCATATGAGAGGAGACACTGTTTGAGTGTAACAAACGTGAAACATTTCTTTTAGCCTTTTCGCATGAAAACAGGGTCCAAAATCATGGGTTTTCGTTCAGCAGTGGAAGTAGGAGGCGCGCTCTACAATAGGCAAGGGTTTTCAAGTCTGCAAGTACGTTTTAAACTGAGTTCCATGAACATTGTCCAAAATCATGTTTTAACCAAAATCCGCAATGCGACCAGTTCAGCATATGAGAGGAGACACTGTTTGAGTGTAACAAACGTGAAACATTTCTTTTAGCATTTTCTCATGAAAACAGGGTCCAAAATCATGGGTTTTCGTTCAGCAGTGGAAGTAGGAGGCGCGCTCTACAATAGGCAAGGGTTTTCAAGTCTGCAAGTACGTTTTAAACTGAGTTCCATGAACATTGTCCAAAATCATGTTTTAACCAAAATCCGCAATGCGACCAGTTCAGCATATGAGAGGAGACACTGTTTGAGTGTAACAAACGTGAAACATTTCTTTTAGCCTTTTCGCATGAAAACAGGGTCCAAAATCATGGGTTTTCGTTCAGCAGTGGAAGTAGGAGGCGCGCTCTACAATAGGCAAGGGTTTTCAAGTCTGCAAGTACGTTTTAAACTGAGTTCCATGAACATTGTCCAAAATCATGTTTTAACCAAAATCCGCAATGCGACCAGTTCAGCATATGAGAGGAGACACTGTTTGAGTGTAACAAACGTGAAACATTTCTTTTAGCATTTTCTCATGAAAACAGGGTCCAAAATCATGGGTTTTCGTTCAGCAGTGGAAGTAGGAGGCGCGCTCTACAATAGGCAAGGGTTTTCAAGTCTGCAAGTACGTTTTAAACTGAGTTCCATGAACATTGTCCAAAATCATGTTTTAACCAAAATCCGCAATGCGACCAGTTCAGCATATGAGAGGAGACACTGTTTGAGTGTAACAAACGTGAAACATTTCTTTTAGCCTTTTCGCATGAAAACAGGGTCCAAAATCATGGGTTTTCGTTCAGCAGTGGAAGTAGGAGGCGCGCTCTACAATAGGCAAGGGTTTTCAAGTCTGCAAGTACGTTTTAAACTGAGTTCCATGAACATTGTCCAAAATCATGTTTTAACCAAAATCCGCAATGCGACCAGTTCAGCATATGAGAGGAGACACTGTTTGAGTGTAACAAACGTGAAACATTTCTTTTAGCCTTTTCGCATGAAAACAGGGTCCAAAATCATGGGTTTTCGTTCAGCAGTGGAAGTAGGAGGCGCGCTCTACAATAGGCAAGGGTTTTCAAGTCTGCAAGTACGTTTTAAACTGAGTTCCATGAACATTGTCCAAAATCATGTTTTAACCAAAATCCGCAATGCGACCAGTTCAGCATATGAGAGGAGACACTGTTTGAGTGTAACAAACGTGAAACATTTCTTTTAGCATTTTCTCATGAAAACAGGGTCCAAAATCATGGGTTTTCGTTCAGCAGTGGAAGTAGGAGGCGCGCTCTACAATAGGCAAGGGTTTTCAAGTCTGCAAGTACGTTTTAAACTGAGTTCCATGAACATTGTCCAAAATCATGTTTTAACCAAAATCCGCAATGCGACCAGTTCAGCATATGAGAGGAGACACTGTTTGAGTGTAACAAACGTGAAACATTTCTTTTAGCCTTTTCGCATGAAAACAGGGTCCAAAATCATGGGTTTTCGTTCAGCAGTGGAAGTAGGAGGCGCGCTCTACAATAGGCAAGGGTTTTCAAGTCTGCAAGTACGTTTTAAACTGAGTTCCATGAACATTGTCCAAAATCATGTTTTAACCAAAATCCGCAATGCGACCAGTTCAGCATATGAGAGGAGACACTGTTTGAGTGTAACAAACGTGAAACATTTCTTTTAGCATTTTCTCATGAAAACAGGGTCCAAAATCATGGGTTTTCGTTCAGCAGTGGAAGTAGGAGGCGCGCTCTACAATAGGCAAGGGTTTTCAAGTCTGCAAGTACGTTTTAAACTGAGTTCCATGAACATTGTCCAAAATCATGTTTTAACCAAAATCCGCAATGCGACCAGTTCAGCATATGAGAGGAGACACTGTTTGAGTGTAACAAACGTGAAACATTTCTTTTAGCATTTTCTCATGAAAACAGGGTCCAAAATCATGGGTTTTCGTTCAGCAGTGGAAGTAGGAGGCGCGCTCTACAATAGGCAAGGGTTTTCAAGTCTGCAAGTACGTTTTAAACTGAGTTCCATGAACATTGTCCAAAATCATGTTTTAACCAAAATCCACAATGCGACCAGTTCAGCATATGAGAGGAGACACTGTTTGAGTGTAACAAACGTGAAACATTTCTTTTAGCCTTTTCGCATGAAAACAGGGTCCAAAATCATGGGTTTTCGTTCAGCAGTGGAAGTAGGAGGTGCGCTCTACAATAGGCAAGGGTTTTCAAGTCTGCAAGTACGTTTTAAACTGAGTTCCATGAACATTGTCCAAAATCATGTTTTAACCAAAATCCACAATGCGACCAGTTCAGCATATGAGAGGAGACACTGTTTGAGTGTAACAAACGTGAAACATTTCTTTTAGCCTTTTCGCATGAAAACAGGGTCCAAAATCATGGGTTTTCGTTCAGCAGTGGAAGTAGGAGGCGCGCTCTACAATAGGCAAGGGTTTTCAAGTCTGCAAGTACGTTTTAAACTGAGTTCCATGAACATTGTCCAAAATCATGTTTTAACCAAAATCCGCAATGCGACCAGTTCAGCATATGAGAGGAGACACTGTTTGAGTGTAACAAACGTTAAACATTTCTTTTAGCATTTTCTCATGAAAACAGGGTCCAAAATCATGGGTTTTCGTTCAGCAGTGGAAGTAGGAGGCGCGCTCTACAATAGGCAAGGGTTTTCAAGTCTGCAAGTACGTTTTAAACTGAGTTCCATGAACATTGTCCAAAATCATGTTTTAACCAAAATCCACAATGCGACCAGTTCAGCATATGAGAGGAGACACTGTTTGAGTGTAACAAACGTGAAACATTTCTTTTAGCCTTTTCGCATGAAAACAGGGTCCAAAATCATGGGTTTTCGTTCAGCAGTGGAAGTAGGAGGCGCGCTCTACAATAGGCAAGGGTTTTCAAGTCTGCAAGTACGTTTTAAACTGAGTTCCATGAACATTGTCCAAAATCATGTTTTAACCAAAATCCGCAATGCGACCAGTTCAGCATATGAGAGGAGACACTGTTTGAGTGTAACAAACGTTAAACATTTCTTTTAGCATTTTCTCATGAAAACAGGGTCCAAAATCATGGGTTTTCGTTCAGCAGTGGAAGTAGGAGGCGCGCTCTACAATAGGCAAGGGTTTTCAAGTCTGCAAGTACGTTTTAAACTGAGTTCCATGAACATTGTCCAAAATCATGTTTTAACCAAAATCCACAATGCGACCAGTTCAGCATATGAGAGGAGACACTGTTTGAGTGTAACAAACGTGAAACATTTCTTTTAGCCTTTTCGCATGAAAACAGGGTCCAAAATCATGGGTTTTCGTTCAGCAGTGGAAGTAGGAGGCGCGCTCTACAATAGGCAAGGGTTTTCAAGTCTGCAAGTACGTTTTAAACTGAGTTCCATGAACATTGTCCAAAATCATGTTTTAACCAAAATCCGCAATGCGACCAGTTCAGCATATGAGAGGAGACACTGTTTGAGTGTAACAAACGTGAAACATTTCTTTTAGCCTTTTCGCATGAAAACAGGGTCCAAAATCATGGGTTTTCGTTCAGCAGTGGAAGTAGGAGGCGCGCTCTACAATAGGCAAGGGTTTTCAAGTCTGCAAGTACGTTTTAAACTGAGTTCCATGAACATTGTCCAAAATCATGTTTTAACCAAAATCCGCAATGCGACCAGTTCAGCATATGAGAGGAGACACTGTTTGAGTGTAACAAACGTGAAACATTTCTTTTAGCATTTTCTCATGAAAACAGGGTCCAAAATCATGGGTTTTCGTTCAGCAGTGGAAGTAGGAGGCGCGCTCTACAATAGGCAAGGGTTTTCAAGTCTGCAAGTACGTTTTAAACTGAGTTCCATGAACATTGTCCAAAATCATGTTTTAACCAAAATCCGCAATGCGACCAGTTCAGCATATGAGAGGAGACACTGTTTGAGTGTAACAAACGTGAAACATTTCTTTTAGCCTTTTCGCATGAAAACAGGGTCCAAAATCATGGGTTTTCGTTCAGCAGTGGAAGTAGGAGGCGCGCTCTACAATAGGCAAGGGTTTTCAAGTCTGCAAGTACGTTTTAAACTGAGTTCCATGAACATTGTCCAAAATCATGTTTTAACCAAAATCCGCAATGCGACCAGTTCAGCATATGAGAGGAGACACTGTTTGAGTGTAACAAACGTGAAACATTTCTTTTAGCATTTTCTCATGAAAACAGGGTCCAAAATCATGGGTTTTCGTTCAGCAGTGGAAGTAGGAGGCGCGCTCTACAATAGGCAAGGGTTTTCAAGTCTGCAAGTACGTTTTAAACTGAGTTCCATGAACATTGTCCAAATCATGTTTTAACCAAAATCCGCAATGCGACCAGTTCAGCATATGAGAGGAGACACTGTTTGAGTGTAACAAACGTGAAACATTTCTTTTAGCCTTTTCGCATGAAAACAGGGTCCAAAATCATGGGTTTTCGTTCAGCAGTGGAAGTAGGAGGCGCGCTCTACAATAGGCAAGGGTTTTCAAGTCTGCAAGTACGTTTTAAACTGAGTTCCATGAACATTGTCCAAAATCATGTTTTAACCAAAATCCGCAATGCGACCAGTTCAGCATATGAGAGGAGACACTGTTTGAGTGTAACAAACGTGAAACATTTCTTTTAGCCTTTTCGCATGAAAACAGGGTCCAAAATCATGGGTTTTCGTTCAGCAGTGGAAGTAGGAGGCGCGCTCTACAATAGGCAAGGGTTTTCAAGTCTGCAAGTACGTTTAAACTGAGTTCCATGAACATTGTCCAAAATCATGTTTTAACCAAAATCCGCAATGCGACCAGTTCAGCATATGAGAGGAGACACTGTTTGAGTGTAACAAACGTGAAACATTTCTTTTAGCATTTTCTCATGAAAACAGGGTCCAAAATCATGGGTTTTCGTTCAGCAGTGGAAGTAGGAGGCGCGCTCTACAATAGGCAAGGGTTTTCAAGTCTGCAAGTACGTTTAAACTGAGTTCCATGAACATTGTCCAAAATCATGTTTTAACCAAAATCCGCAATGCGACCAGTTCAGCATATGAGAGGAGACACTGTTTGAGTGTAACAAACGTGAAACATTTCTTTTAGCATTTTCGCATGAAAACAGGGTCCAAAATCATGGGTTTTCGTTCAGCAGTGGAAGTAGGAGGCGCGCTCTACAATAGGCAAGGGTTTTCAAGTCTGCAAGTACGTTTTAAACTGAGTTCCATGAACATTGTCCAAAATCATGTTTTAACCAAAATCCGCAATGCGACCAGTTCAGCATATGAGAGGAGACACTGTTTGAGTGTAACAAACGTGAAACATTTCTTTTAGCATTTTCTCATGAAACAGGGTCCAAAATCATGGGTTTTCGTTCAGCAGTGGAAGTAGGAGGCGCGCTCTACAATAGGCAAGGGTTTTCAAGTCTGCAAGTACGTTTTAAACTGAGTTCCATGAACATTGTCCAAAATCATGTTTTAACCAAAATCCGCACACTGCGAACCAGTTCAGCATATGAGAGGAGACACTGTTTGAGTGTAACAAACGTGAAACATTTCTTTTAGCATTTTCTCATGAAAACAGGGTCCAAAATCATGGGTTTTCGTTCAGCAGTGGAAGTAGGAGGCGCGGCTCTACAATAGGCAAGGTTTTCAAGTCTGCAAGTACCGTTTTAACTGAGTTCCATGACCCATTGTCCAAAATCATGTTTTAACAAAATCCACA
>NW_028160470.1:2500-15800 GCF_964263955.1 Coregonus lavaretus | reverse complement strand
GGATATCAACAGACCACCAACCTACTACCCTGAGACAAGGCTGAGTATAGCCCACGAAGATCTTCTCCATCGCACGAGCCCGAGGGGGTGCAAAACCGGACAGCAAGATCACGTCTGTGACTCAACCCACTTAAGTGACACACCCCTCCTATGGACGGCATGGAAGAGCACTAGTAAGCCAGTGACTCAGCCCCCGTAATGGGGTCAGAGGCAGAGAATCCCAGTGGAGACAGGGGAGCCGGTCAGGCAGACACAGCAAGGGCAGTTTGTCGCTCTAGTGCCTTGCCGTTCACCTCCGCAGCCCTGGGCCTGACTACACTCAATCATAGGACCTACTGAAGAGATGAGTCTTCAGTAAAGACTTAAAGGTCGAGACAGAGTCTGTGTCTCTCAGATGGATAGGCAGACCATTCCATAAAAATGGAGTGCCTTGCAAAAGTATTCATCCCCCCTTGGCGTTTTTCCTATTTTGTTGCATTACAACCTGTAATTTAAATGGATTTTTATATTGATTTCATGTAATGGACATACACAAATAGTCCAAATTGGTGAAGTGAAATGAAAAAAATAACTTGTTTCAAAAAATTATAATAAATAAATAACAGAAAGGTGGTGCGTGCATATGTATTTTTTATTTATTTTATTTTATTTTTAGTCATTTAGCAGATGCTCTTATCCAGAGCGACTTACAGGAGCAATTAGGGTTAAGTGCCTTGCTCAAGGGCACACCGACAGATTTTTCACCTAGTTGGCTCTGGGATTAGAACCAGTGACCTTTCGGTTACTGGCACAACGCTCTTAACCACTAAGCTACCTGCCGCCCTGTATCCACCCCCTTTGCTATGAAGCCCCTAAATGAGATCTGGTGCAACCAATTACCTTCAGAAGTCACATAACTAGTTAAATAAAGTCCACCTGTGTGCAATCTAAGTGTCACATGATCTCAGTATATATACACCTGTTCTGAAAGGCCCCAGAGTCTGCAACACCACTAAGCAAGGGGCACCACCAAGCAAGCGGCACCATGAAGACCAAGGAGCTCTCCAAACAGGTCAGGGGACAAAGTTGTGGAGAAATATCCGAAACATTGAACATCCCACGGAGCACCATTAAATCCATTATTAAAAAATGGAAAGAATATGGCACCACAACATGGCATCCGACAGCTGCAGCTTCCCCCGACGGCCCAGCAGGCTGGCTTTCTCTCTCCCCCCCTCTCTCTATAATACCTGGACACAGGTCCACATCCCTCTCCCCTATCTCTCCCCCCTCTCTCTATCTGCCAGTGATGACCTCACTCCCACCTCAGGTCCCTCCAGCCCCATCCTTGGCCTTCTCGTACTACAGAGACGTCATCTGCTTGGCTCAGCCTTCTCGCCGCTAGGAGTTGGATGACTACCACGCCATCGTTATGGATCTGGCTGTTGGTTCTAACACTAAGGAGGTCTCTAGGTTTTGCTCGCCTGAGGTAGAGTATCTCATGATAAGCTGTAGACCACACTATTTACCAAGAGAGTTTTCATCTACATTTTTCGTAGCTGTCTATTTACCACCACAAACTGATGCTGGCACTAAGATTGCACTCAATGAGCTGTATAAGGCCATAAGTAAACAGGAAAACGCTCATCCAGAGGCAGCGCTGTACGGCCCAGTACATCACTGGGGCCAAGCTTCCTGCCATCCAGGACCTCTATACCAGGCGGTGTCAGAGGAAGGCCCTAAAAATAATCAGAGACTCCAGCCACCCTAGTCATAGACTGATCTCTCTGCTACTGCACGGCAAGCGGTACCGGAGCGCCAAGTCTAGGTCCAAAAGACTTCTCAACAGCTTCTACCCCCAAGCCATAAGACTCCTGAACAGCTAATCATGGCTACCCTGACTATTTGCACTGCCCCCCCCCCCACCCCATCCTTTTACGCTGCTGCTACTCTGTTAATTATCTATGCATAGTCACTTTAACTCTACCCACATGTACATATTACCTCAATTACCTCAACTAGCCGGTGCCCCCGCACATTGACTCTGTACCGGTACCCCCTGTATATAGCCTCCCTACTGTTATTTCACATTGACTCTGTACCGGTACCCCCTGTATATAGCCTCCCTACTGTTATTTCACATTGACTCTGTACCGGTACCCCCTGTATACAGCCTCCCTACTGTTATTTCACATTGACTCTGTACCGGTACCCCCTGTATATAGCCTCCCTACTGTTATTTCACATTGACTCTGTACCGGTACCCCCTGTATACAGCCTCCCTACTGTTATTTCACATTGACTCTGTACCGGTACCCCCTGTATATAGCCTCCCTACTGTTATTTCACATTGACTCTGTACCGGTACCCCCTGTATATAGCCTGTATATAGCCTCCCTACTGTTATTTCACATTGACTCTGTACCGGTACCCCCTGTATATAGCCTGTATATAGCCTGTATATAGCTGTATATAGCTGTATATAGCCTGTATGTAGCCTGTATATAGCCTCCCTACTGTTATTTCACATTGACTCTGTACCGGTACCCCCTGTATATAGCCTCCCTACTGTTATTACACATTGACTCTGTACCGGTACCCCCTGTATATAGCCTGTATATAGCCTCCCTACTGTTATTTCACATTGACTCTGTACCGGTACCCCCTGTATATAGCCTCCCTACTGTTATTTCACATTGACTCTGTACCGGTACCCCCTGTATATAGCCTCCCTACTGTTATTTCATATTGACTCTGTACCGGTACCCCCTGTATATAGCCTCCCTACTGTTATTTCACATTGACTCTGTACCGGTACCCCCTGTATATAGCCTCCCTACTGTTATTTCATATTGACTCTGTACCGGTACCCCCTGTATATAGCCTCCCTACTGTTATTTCATATTGACTCTGTACCGGTACCCCCTGTATACAGCCTCCCTACTGTTATTTCACATTGACTCTGTACCGGTACCCCCTGTATATAGCCTCCCTACTGTTATTTCACATTGACTCTGTACCGGTACCCCCTGTATATAGCCTCCCTACTGTTATTTCACATTGACTCTGTACCGGTACCCCCTGTATACAGCCTCCCTACTGTTATTTCACATTGACTCTGTACCGGTACCCCCTGTATATAGCCTCCCTACTGTTATTTCACATTGACTCTGTACCGGTACCCCCTGTATATAGCCTCCCTACTGTTATTTCCCATTGACTCTGTACCGGTACCCCCTGTATACAGCCTCCCTACTGTTATTTCACATTGACTCTGTACCGGTACCCCCTGTATATAGCCTCCCTACTGTTATTTCACATTGACTCTGTACCGGTACCCCCTGTATATAGCCTGTATATAGCCTGTATATAGCCTGTATATAGCCTGTATATAGCCTGTATATAACCTGTATATAGCCTGTATATAGCCTGTATATAGCCTCCCTACTGTTATTTCACATTGACTCTGTACCGGTACCCCTGTATATAGCCTGTATATAGCCTGTATATAGCTGTATATAGCTGTATATAGCTGTATATAGCCTGTATATAGCCTGTATATAGCCTGTATATAGCTGTATATAGCTGTATATAGCTGTATATAGCTGTATATAGCCTGTATATATCCTGTATATAGCCTGTATATAGCCTGTATATAGCTGTATATAGCCTGTATATATCCTGTATATAGCCTGTATATAGCCTGTATATAGCTGTATATAGCTGTATATAGCTGTATATAGCTGTATATAGCCTGTATATATCCTGTATATAGCCTGTATATAGCCTGTATATAGCTGTATATAGCCTGTATATATCCTGTATATAGCCTGTATATAGCCTGTATATATCCTGTATATAGCTGTATATAGCTGTATATAGCTGTATATAGCCTGTATATATCCTGTATATATCCTGTATATAGCCTGTATATAGCCTGTATATAGCCTGTATATAGCTGTATATAGCCTGTATATATCCTGTATATAGCTGTATATAGCTGTATATAGCTGTATATAGCTGTATATAGCTGTATATAGCCTGTATATATCCTGTATATAGCCTGTATATATCCTGTATATAGCCTGTATATATCCTGTATATAGCCTGTATATAGCCTGTATATATCCTGTATATAGCTGTATATAGCTGTATATAGCCTGTATATAGCCTGTATATATCCTGTATATAGCTGTATATAGCTGTATATAGCTGTATATAGCCTGTATATATCCTGTATATAGCCTGTATATATCCTGTATATAGCCTGTATATAGCTGTATATAGCTGTATATAGCCTGTATATATCCTGTATATAGCCTGTATATATCCTGTATATAGCCTGTATATATCCTGTATATAGCCTGTATATAGCCTGTATATAGCCTCCCTACTGTTATTTCACTGCTGCTCATTAATCTTTTTTTATTTTCTTTTTTTTTACTTATCTTTTTTTTTATGAACACTTATTTTTCTTAAAACTGCATTGTTGGTTAAGGTCTTGTAAGTAAGCATTTCACTGTAAGTCTACACCTGTTGTTTTCGGCGCATGTGACAAATACAATTTGATTTGATTTGATTTGGTGTCTTCCCTCATGCATCCCCGACCCTGTCTCTGCTTGCTGCTCAGCTCCTCTCCTCTCCCCTTCTTTCCTCTGAACAACTCTCAACCTTTGCTTCCTCCTCTTTGGTGAGGGACAGCCGTCGTTCCCGTGCTTCAACGACCTGGTTACTACGATTACCTTCACCCATTCGACACTCCGGTGGCGACTCACCCCCTATCACAGTCTTCCAGTCCCTGCCTCATTTCACAGACACCATCTACCTCACTCACTGTATCCTACCCAACCTCTCTCTCTCTCTCTCTCTCTCTCTCTGCCTCTCTCTCTCTCTCTCTGTCTCTCTCTCTCTCTCTCTCTCTCTCTCTCTCTCTCTCTCTCTCTCTCTCTCTCTGTCTCTCTCTCTCTCTCTCTCTCTCTCTCTGTCTCTCTTTCTCTCTCTCTCTCTCTGTCTCTCTCTCTCTGTCTCTGTCTCTCTCTCTCTCTGTCTCTCTCTCTCTCTCTCCACTCCATCATCATTATATCACTCCTCTGTCTGTCACACATTTACTGCATTCCAAATGGCCAGTAGTGCACTGAGAAGTGAATAGTGTGGCATTTGGGATACAACCATTGTGAGATTGTCCTCAGGCTACCTTCCTTCTATAACTTTGTAACCCATCAATATTTGCTACTACTGCAGCATGATTCTACAATCTTTTGTGTGATCTTCTACAATGTTTGTTTCTTGGAGCGTGTGGTTCCAAGGCCTCCAATGATGAAGTTTCAATACCTTCACTACCTCTCTGTTAGCCTGGGTACCAGTCTGTCTGTCTCCTACCTCTCTGTTAGCCTGGGTACCAGTCTGTTCGTCTCCTACCGCTCTGTTAGCCTGGGTACCAGTCTGTTCGTCTCCTACCTCTCTGTTAGCCTGGGTACCAGTCTGTTTGTCTCCTACCTCTCTGTTAGCCTGGGTACCAGTCTGTTTGTCTCCTACCTCTCTGTTAGCCTGGGTACCAGTCTGTTTGTGCCATCATGCCACTCCTCGTCAAGGCTGAACATGACAATGAGTTGACAAGAGAACACGAACAGATCTGGGATCAGGCTGTATCTCGTCTGTATCTCTGGAATCGTCTAAGAATTGACAATGTTCATCAGATATAAAAGGGCACATCTCAGTGACAGGTACTCTCAAAACTGATGCCTATCACACCAAACAGAAAGGCTTCCTGCTAGACTAAACAGAAAGGCTTCCTGCTAGACTAAACAGAAACTAACTGCTAGTCTAAACAGAAACTAACTGCTAGTATAAACAGAAACTAACTGCTAGACTAAACAGAAACTAACTGCTAGTCTAAACAGAGAAGCTAATCGCTAGACTAAACAGAAAAGCTAATTGTTAGGAAGTTATGCAACAGCTTTTGTATGGGTTTGCTGAAAGGGTTTTACAAAAACAGATCGAGGTGCCAATTTTGAGAGTATCTGTTGGCAGTCAATTGCAAAAATACTGTGTTTGTCCGACACCCCAATACATCCCCTACAAACAAAATGTCAACGACAAAGCTTTATACTTCACATTTTTATATATAAATTAAGGATTTATACACTGGCAATAAAGAAAAAATACAAAAACATTTTTTTTAAATCTTACATGACATTTACACATGGAAATGTACACAACATATTCAATAACTTACAAATGCTTTAATTGCATAAAAATAGATCTCTTTACGAAAGGTTTGAATATATACATATACATTGGCTCTGAATTGTTTTATATTGGGAGTACCACTGATTTGTACAGTGAATTGCATTCTAAACTAGTTTGAAGTCTTCGACTTAAGACCAAGTTTCCATATACACCAGATGCAATTGTTTCTTTGTTGTCAATAAGAAATGCGAGATTGTGATATTACATATTGATAAAACAAGACGTTTGCCAAATAGAATGCCATCAAGTATCAAAACTGTAAAATGTACAAAATGTTACTGCAATGACAAGATAGATACACATGGTAGAAACAGAAGCTATTATACTATGATGTGATCATCTTTGGCAGACATGCACACGAATGAGCTGCTTTCAGCACGTCTCTTCAACATAAGGAAGGCTGACAGAAAATACAGTAAACTCCGTCCCAAATGGCACCCTATTCCCTATATAGTGCACTACTTTTGAACTAGGGCCCATAGAGCTCTGGTCAAAAGTAGTGCACTATTTAGGGAATAGGGTGCCATTTCGGACACATCCTAAATCATCAAAACAAAAAGGTGGATGGATTTACACACGGGTGTGTTACTGATGAAATAATACATAACGGTTTCTTTAAAACTATGCCCATACTGTATTTGACAAGGCACTGACTGTCATGATTTATTTCATGATTTACAACGTGGAGTTCCTTATTCCGTTATGACGGACTGGCACCTAAATAATGAGATACTGACGCATTGGCAACTGATTTCAAACGCGTGCGAAATATATACAGGAATGTTAGTAGTGGAGGCTGATGATCATACACTCTTAGAAAAAAAAAAAAAGGTGCTATCTAGAATATAAAAGGGTTCTTTGGCTGTCCCCATAGGAGAACCCTTTGCAGAAGCATTTTGGGATTTGGGTTCCATGTAGAAGAACAGCCGAAGAAGCCAAATAAGCCTTTTGGAGCCCTTTATTCTAAGAGTGTACAGTAAAACAAACATCGATTTATTTTTCCGGTCAGCATCCATGGGACAGACTCACAGCAACATGTACAGTATGTATAGGAACTCTCTCAGACTCACTGGCTAAAGGCTACACACCTACAGTTCCTTGCAAAAGTATTCACCCCCCTTGGCGTTTTTCCTATTTTGTTGCATTACAACCTGTCATTTAAATTGATTTTTTATTTGGATTTCATGTAATGGACATACACAAAATAGTCCAAATTGGTGAAGTGAAATGAAAATAATTACTTGTTTAAAAGATTTCCAACAAATAAATAACGGAAAAGTGGTGCGTGCATATGTATTCACCCCCTTTGCTATGAAGCCCCTAAATAAGATATGGTGCAACCAATTACTTTCAGAAGTCACATAATTAGTTAAATAAAGTCCACCTGTGTGCAATCTAAGTGTCACATGATCTGTCACATGATCTCAGTATAAATACACCTGTTCTGAAAGGCCCCAGAGTCTGCAACACCACTAAGCAAGAGGCACCACCAAGCAAGCGGCACCATGAAGACCAAGGAGCTCTCCAAACAGGTCAGGGACAAAGTTGTGGAGAAGTACAGATCAGGGTTTGGTTATAAAAAGATATCTGAAACTTTGAACATCCCACGGAGCACCATTAAATCCATTATTAAAAAATTGAAAAAATATGGCACCACAACAAACCTGCCAAGAGAGGGCCACCCACAAAAACTCACGGACCAGGAAAGGAGGGCATTAACCAGAGAGGCAACAAAGAGACCAAAAATAACCCTGAAGGAGCTGCAAAGCTCCACAGCGGAGATTGGAGTATCTGTCCATTGGACCACTTTAAGCCATACACTCCACAGAGCTGGGCTTTACAGAAGAGTGGCCAGAAAAAAGCCATTGCTTTTGGTGTTCGCCAAAAGGCATGTGGAAGAAGGTACTCTGGTCAGATGAGACTAAAATTGAGCTTTTGGCCATCAAGGAAAATGCTATGTCTGGCGCAAACTCAACACCTCTCATCACCCCGAGAACGCCATCCCCACAGTGAAGCATGGTGGTGGCAGCATCATGCTGTGGGGATGTTTTTCATCGGCAGGGACTGGGAAACTGGTCAGAATTGAAGGAATTTTATTTTATTTTTTATTTAACCTTTATTTAACTAGGCAAGTCAGTCAAGAACAAATTCTTATTTACAATGACGGCCTACACCGGCCAAACCCGGACGACTCTGGGTCAATTGTGCGCCGCCCTATGGGACTCCCAATCACGGCCGGTTGTGATCCAGCCTGGAAGCGAACCAGGAGGTCTGTAGTGCCTTAGACCGCTGCGTCACTCGGGAGCCCATGAATGATGGATGGCGCTAAATACAGGGAAATTCTTGAGGGAAACCTGTTTCACTTCCAGAGATTTGAGACTGGGACGGAGGTTCACCTTCCAGCAGGACAATGACCCTAAGCATACTGCTAAAACAACACTCGAGTTTACATTAGTCAAAGACCAGACCTCAATCCAATTGAGAATATTTGGTATAACTTAAAGATTGCTGTACACCAGCGGAACCCATCCAACTTGAAGGAGCTGGAGCAGTTTTGCCTTGAAGAATGGGCAAACATCCCAGTGGCTAGATGTGCCAAGCTTATAGAGACATACCCAAAGAGACTTGCAGCTGTAATTGCTGCAAAAGGAGGCTCTACAAAGTATTGACTTTGGGGGGGGGTGAATAGTTATGCACGTTCTGTTTTTTTGTCTTATTTCTTGTTTGTTTCACAATAAAAAATATTTTGCATCCTCAAAGTGGTAGACATGTTGTGTAAATCAAATGATACAAACCTCCCAAAAAATCAGGTTGTAAGGCAACAAAATAGGAAAAATGCCAAGGGGGTGAATACTTTCGCAAGCCACTGTAACTCAAACCAAAACCTCAACAAAGAAAAGGAAATTCATGTTCTCTCCATCACACAAAGAAAATACCGTACTTTTATGATAACATTTCTCCTTAAATTCTCAGTCAGTGGGTAGAGACACGATACATCCTTAAGTTCTCAGTCAGGATGTAGAGACACGATACATCCAATCTTAAGTATAATTGGCGTTAAGAGTGCGTTCAGTACAGTGACATTACGTACACTGACAGTATAACACAGTATTCAAACAGCCGTTCTAGTTTCACTGTCTCTCTCTGACATCACAGTGTGGGAAATGAACAGCACAGATCACTTTGATCGACTCACGCTGAGAGGAACTCTTAGGTTAAATTAGATCCACTTTAGCCAACATCCGCATAGCTGATGTTTGATGTGTTGGAGGTGGAACCGCTTTAGAGCTCCCGGCATTATACCATTGCCATTGGGTCTGAACTTCTAACGCGAGTGGGGCGGGTGTGGCTTCGTGACAATGATACACAAGAGTAGCTGCTCACTGATTGGACGGCGCTCCAACGCAGTTCCACCTCCGACACCGCCTAGAACATCAGCTATGCGGGTGTCTGGTATCATCGTGTTGGTGCTTGATCTGATTGAGGCCTTAAGTCTGAGACGCGCTCTTAATCAGATCCAGGGGAATTAAACCTAGCAATGCAGAGAGAGGGGATATGTACTACTACTACTACTGGAAAAAAACTAGCAGACAGACCTGGGTTCAAATAGGATTTGATACATTTGTAATGTATTGTTGTGCTCAGACGAATGAGTCAACTCTATATATATTTTAGATATGTCCAATAAAATAAATAAATACATCGATTTCATTTAAAATACCTTATCTGGGCTTTATTGAGCTTGCTTGTCGCAATTGAACCCAAAAAATATAGTCGCAAAAGGACAAACCCTCCACCCATCTGGTACTCCGAGACAGACTAGAGCAAACGCTAAAATAATTGGGATGATTTCGAATAGTATTTGAACCCAGGTCTGATAACTACAACAGGAAATGACTAGGGTTCCATTTGGTTGCCTTAACAACACTCCATCCTTTGAGTTGACTAGAGCGTAAACAACTCTGTGCACCAATATGTCGGAGGGTATTATTCATTAGACTGTAGTTAGGAATAACTGGTGAAGATTTATTTTTTAAAAGAGGACAGTCTCATTTGAACACTGCTTGCTGACTCACCCATCCAACATCCATACACACAACTATTGTTCCTGAAGGTGTGCTTTGCTTTTCTGTTGCAGAGAGATATTATAAAGGTAAGACATCGAAAACATTTTTTTTAAACCAAGAACTCTCAAGCATCCCGTTCGGCACACACATCAAACATCATCATCAAACCAGTGCTGCGTTTCTGAACAAGCTTTTTGTTTGGCAAACCATCTTCAAAATCACGGTGCGTTTGGCACACCCATATCTTCAAACCACGGTGCATACAGTGTTGAGGTTTGGGTCGAAGCGAACCACTTTCCCCTCTGCAGACTTGGTGTTGGTGTCGTACATGGGGTTCTCATACGTGGCCCGACCGTTGTTGTTCTCGTGGACTGAACATCCGCTGTACTGGGTCTGATCTGTTTTCCTACAGAACAGAGGACACAGCGCACACATCTGTTAGTGAGACAATACCACTCTGCTGTTTTAAGCATCAACCACTTCTCAGTGTCAAGAAACATTTCTATGAACAGTGAAACTGAAATATGTTCCGCTTCTCTTTATACAACCGAACCAATATTAACATGATGTGGTCCTGTGTGGCGCCCAGTAAACTCACTGCACTGTGTGGCGTGGGAGAAAAGCTTCCGCTAAGTGGCATGTATTATTATTGGGTTACTAAAGCTACGTACCGTTGTTTGTAGAGATAGAATCCCAGGCCTGCCAACACCAGGCCAAAGAAAGGTACCAGGATGGCTATGATCACAAAGCTACTGTTGGTGACATGAGGAGTTCCCGGAGTTGTGATGTTCGTCTCTCTCACCTTCATACCTACACGGGGAACAAACCAGGAAGAGGAGGAGGAGGAGGAGGAAGAGGAGGAAGAGGAGGAGGAGGATGAAGAGGAAGAGGAGGAGGAGGTGGAGGAGAAGGAAGAAGAGGAGGAGGAGAAGGAAGAAGAGGAGGAGGAGGAGGCGGAAGAGGTGGAGGAGGAGAAAGAGGAGGAAGAGGAGGAGGAGGAGGAGGAGGAGAGGGAGGAGAAGGAAGAAGAGGAGGAGGAGGAGGAGGAAAAAGTGGAGGAGGAGGAAGAGGAGGAGGAGGAGGAGGAGGAGCAGGAGCAGGAGGAGGAGGAGTAGGAAGAGGAGGAGGAAGAGGAGGAGGAGGAGGAGGAGGAGGAAGAGGAGGAGGAGGAGGAGGAGCAGGAGGAGGAGGAGTAGGAAGAGGAGGAGGAGGTGGAGGAGGAGGATGAAGAGGAAGATGAAGAGGAGGAGGAAGATGAGGACGATGGCGACACAATGTTGGTGGTTACAATTGTCAAATGTGTAATTGTTGCGATAAGATTGAGCTCTTCTAAATCCTACGTACCTAGTCTCTGCAGTCCGAACTGTCCATAGTCTTTCCCCTGTATGAAGCCTTGGAATACATAACTGCCACCACCAGGTTCAGCTGAGACCTTTCACAGGGGATAAAAGACAGACAGTGAACTTCTACTGTGGTCAGACATTCTACTGTAAAACCCATCTCTTCAACTGACTGAGTTACTGTCTGTCTGCCGTACAGTCCAACCATGTTACTGTCTGTCTGCCGTACAGTCCAACCATGTTACTGTCTGTCTGCCGTACAGTCCAACCATGTTGCTGTCTGTCTGCCGTACAGTCCAACCATGTTACTGTCTGTCTGCCGTACAGTCCAACCATGTTGCTGTCTGTCTGCCGTACAGTCCAACCATGTTACTGTCTGTCTGCCGTACAGTTCAAACATGTTACTGTCTGTCTGCCGTACAGTCCAACCATGTTACTATCTGTCTGCAGTACAGTCCAACCATGTTACTGTCTGTCTGCCGTACAGTTCAAACATGTTACTGTCTGTCTGCCGTACAGTCCAACCATGTCACTGTCTGTCTGCCGTACAGTCCAACCATGTTACTGTCTGTCTGCCGTACAGTCCAACCATGTTGCTGTCTGTCTGCCGTACAGTCCAACCATGTTGCTGTCTGTCTGCCGTACAGTCCAACCATGTTACTGTCTGTCTGCCGTACAGTCCAACCATGTTGCTGTCTGTCTGCCGTACAGTTCAAACATGTTACTGTCTGTCTGCCGTACAGTCCAACCATGTCACTGTCTGTCTGCCGTACAGTCCAACCATGTTACTGTCTGCCGTACAGTCCAACCATGTTACTGTCTGCCGTACAGTCCAACCATGTTACTGTCTGTCTGCCGTACAGTCCAACCATGTTACTGTCTGTCTGCCGTACAGTCCAACCATGTTACTGTCTGTCTGCCGTACAGTCCAACCATGTTGCTGTCTGTCTGCCGTACAGTCCAACCATGTTACTGTCTGTCTGCCGTACAGTCCAACCATGTTACTGTCTGTCTGCCGTACAGTCCAACCATGTTACTGTCTGTCTGCCGTACAGTCCAACCATGTTACTGTCTGTCTGCCGTACAGTCCAACCATGTTACTGTCTGTCTGCCGTACAGTCCAACCATGTTACTGTCTGCCTGCCGTACAGTCCGATCATGTTGCTGTCTGTCTGCCGTACAGTCCAACCATGTTACTGTCTGCCGTACAGTCCAACCATGTTGCTGTGTTACTGTCTGCCGTACAGTCCAACCATGTTGCTGTCTGTCTGCCGTACAGTCCAACCATGTTACTGTCTGTCTGCCTTACAGTCCAACCATGTTACTGTCTTTCTGCCGTACAGTCCAACCATGTTACTGTCTGTCTGCCGTACAGTCCAACCATGTTACTGTCTGTCTGCCGTACAGTCCAACCATGTTACTCTCTGTCTGCCGTACAGTCCAACCATGTTACTGTCTGTCTGCCGTACAGTCCAACCATGTTACTGTCTGTCTGCCGTACAGTCCAACCATGTTACTGTCTGTCTGCCGTACAGTCCAACCATGTTACTGTCTGTCTGCCGTACAGTCCAACCATGTTACTGTCTGTCTGCCGTACAGTCCAACCATGTTACTGTCTGTCTGCCGTACAGTCCAACCATGTTACTGTCTGTCTGCCGTACAGTC